>NC_091753.1:30313835-30518835 GCF_043380555.1 Nothobranchius furzeri
ATAATTGTTACTTACATACAAACATGCATGCTGCACAATGTCTTCAAACTCTTATAAAACAAAGAAGCACCTCATCACTTTCTACATTGCATGCCGCTGGCTGCCTGATAGGGATGCCTTGTCTCAGGGGAGTGGCTGTAATTTATCTCCAGACCTGAGCGGGGAAATGAGGCTGTGTTTTATGGGATTCTATCAAAGTACTATGTCAGAGCTGTCGATGTGCGTGCACATGCACTCAAACACACCAGCTGATACACTGACACTACGGATGCATTAATTATTACTTGTGCAGGAGATGCTATTTACAGAAATCATAAAGAACTTAAAGGGGAAATGAAAATATTTGTTTCAGTCTGATTGTAGAGATTTTCCCAGTATAGTTACAGTAATGTTCATGGCCCTTGAATACAAATTTTAAGTCATTATCCATCCATCCATCCATCCATCCATCCATTCTCCTCCACTTATCCTGGGTTGGGTTGTGGGGGCAACAGCCTAAGCAGGCCCAGACTTCCCTCTCTCCAGCCACCTGGTCCAGCTCCTATGAAGAAATTCCAAGGCACTTCCTAGCCAGCTGAGAGGTGTCCTAGATTTCCTCCCGGTTGGACGTGCCTGGAAAACCTCACCAGGCAGGCTTCCAGGAGGCACCCTGACCAGATGCCCGAGCCACCTCAACTGGCTCCTCTTGTTGTAGAGGAGCAGCGGATGTACTCTGAGCCCCTCCTGAATGACTGAGCTTCTCACCCAAGCCCCCACAATGCGGGTCTGAAATTGAGGCCAATGCGGAAGTGAAATAAATTGCAGTTCCACCCTCATCCGCTGGGGGCTGATGTCAGAAGCGAGCAAATCCTCATTGACTCCCATGTTAAAAATACCAATTTCACAGCAGAAATAAACATGTTTACAGCCTGGTACCAAAACGTGTTTTTGGTTTAAATGATCTAGTTTACACTCATGACAACTCTGAGGGGGGTGAATTTTTTTGTCACTCTTCTGTTTAAGTGTATTAAATGCCTAAAATTTTGTATACTTGATGAGCATCAGACCCACGTAACCACAGAGCTAGCTCCGTGGAAAGGCCTCAGTCTGAGCCTCGGTCTCGCCTGAAAACTGTTCCGTGATTTTTAGTCTCTGAACGTAGACCAGTAGTTGTAGCGTTTGTGTATTCTTTTTTGGATATTATTTGTGCAATTGTTGGACAACATGACTTGCTGTGGTATTAATTGCATTAATGGAGCATCCAAGGAGTCTCCACTTCATTTTTTTCGGTAAGTAAAATTATATTTATGTATTTTAGGTCACTGCCGCTTTTGCTCTAGCTGAGCGTATCAAAGTAGCTAGCTAACTACCATTTTAACATGTACTGTTTAACCATGAAATTTCGATGTAGTCCGGTAAAATAATTAATTGGGTATATGTCGATGGGTGTAAAACCCAGTGCATTTAACATAAAAATGGGTTGACATGTTGGTGGAGCTCTCGGAGGGAGACTTCTGTGTTCCATTCTTCCACCCGGTTCTCCCCAGTGGTCAGCCCGGTGCATCTCTGACCGCTTCGGCGCCTGTCTGCTGCGTGGGCTGACCGCTTGTGGAGCTCTCGGACTCGGAGACCTGACCACAGAAATACTGCAGCTCGGTGAGTTGGTTGATAGTGCTTGATGTTAGTCTCCAGAAGTCTGTATACCATCAGATAAACTCGCTCGTTTTTTATATTTTTTGCATATTTGTAAAATATTGGTGGTTGGGTGCGACTAAATAACTAATTTGTCCACAAAGAGCCGCGGCCGGGTGCCTCGTTATCATGGGAACTAGTGCAGTTTAATAAAATGGAAATTAGTTAATAAAATTCATTATTAAAATGTTCATATCCTATCCAATAAGGCGATGGACTCAAGTGTTTTGTTTTATATATATTTTTTATAAAGTATGCATTTTGTATTACTCTTTATCCTAATTGCCATGATAAGTTATTAAGTATTTTAAACCCATATGCTTAAATAGTTCTTTGTATGAAGTTTTCCTCTAGGTCATCCAGAGAGGCTTGACCTTTGGGTAAGCAACCAAAGAAGAGAGTGCTGGACTCCCAATTCACACTCCCGCTTGTGCAGTGAACACTTAGAGAGTCATCACTTCACCACGGACTCCAGGGTACAAACACATTACTTCATATTTTGGTTAAGATTGAAAAAATTGAAGCATTATCTGTATAATATACAGATGTTACATTGCTGTGTAACAAGAAAAAAAAATTCTCCCTCCCTTGAACTGTCTGTGACTAGGGCTGTTTAGATGGGGAAACAATCATGCTATTAATTTTCATCTAATTCTATGGATATTTATTCTAATAAACAAATACATTTTTTGTCAGTCTTAAATGTGTAACTTTATGTATTGGGCTGAATGAAAAATATTAATTTTAAACTAAAACGTTAGGATTTAAGGAGAAATTAACAAAATAATAAACATTCTACTGGTGTCAAATAAATCAAACTAATATATATATATATATATATATATATATATATATATATATATATATATATATATATTCAAATTCAATTCTATTCAAATTCAAACATACTTTATTAATCCCAGAGGGAAATTAGAGTTTCAGTACACACAATTCTGATATCAGACATACATACATAGACACATGACAAGTATTGGTGACTGTGGTCAATCGCAACCGGAGTCGCGCTATCGTAATAGATCAAGAGGGTTTATATGAGGATAGAGTCAGGGGGAGGGAAAAAAGGCACTTCAGAGTTACCCTCAACAGAGAGGGTAGCTTTGCTGTGCAAAAAACACCTCAGACAGATATGTACACAGACTTCAGACATTACACAACATACTGTAAGTGTCCACTAGGTGGGGAGGTAGGGTTGGGACTCTCCTCGCTTCAGAGTGTGCAGCCACATGGAGCAGCGCTCATCACCTCCTTTTGGTCAGGGGAGGGAGATAATGGGTTAGAGGGCACATTGACTCCAAGATACGGTTCCACGGCCTTCACCGGTCACAGTCACGCCCAGGCTGGGATAGGGAGACAGAGTTGCCATGGCGACGGCAGCATTCCACATTTCTTCTGAGGGGGGAGTTTACACTTCAGCTTTACAGGCTCCAAGGGCACCAGATTCAGATAAGAATTGTTTTGGGGACAGACAGAGATAATTTCCTCTATGCCTTAGTGTTCTGTTGGTCTTAACCCCTCTAGATCCAATGATGGCATAATTAATCTATCCCTGGTACTGTTACATTTACTATTACATATATGTTACTATCTATCCCTTAGAGTCTGCATGAAGGAGACCTAAGGTGATATTCTAACATTCATGTATTTACTGTAGAACTAAGAGAACAAAGTGAACACTTGATAAAGTTCAGAGTAAAAGTTACAACATGCAAAATGCATATGCAACTGTTTCAGTTTTCTGGTATATATTTGATGACAAATTTCTTTATAAGTTGATGTTAAATTGAAGAAAAACAAAAACTATCTTAAAACTGAAATCATTTTGATACATTATTGCACAGATAAGCTGTACTGTTGAATCCCAACAGTATGGGGGTTTTGGTTTGTTTGTTCTATTTTGTTCCTAGTAGGTATTCATTGTCTCACTGCGGTTGAGTTCCAGCCACCACCCCAGTTTCGGCTGCTGAACGTCGCCAGCTTATCTGAAAGTAAGATTTTAAAGATCCTATCATCTTTGGTGATCTTTCTCCAAAAAACCATCCTTTGTTCTAATGGTGAAATTAATTTCAGCTGATCTTTAACCTGCTGACCTCTATAACGTTATTCCTATTCCTACTTCCAAAGAAACCCCTGTGCAGAGTTCTTCAGACACCTAAGTGAAGTTGCCCCCCCCCCCCACACACCTTCTTCAAATCTAACAAAATTGGTGTCAAACATTTGTGCTACGTTTGTGCTGGTTTATGCTGCAATATAATAATAATATATCAACCTTTTGACCTTGAACCTTTCACTGATATCTTTAACAACTTCACTTAGGTCCTTCAGACTCCTGTTTTCCAAACTCTCTCAGCTGGAAATCTCCACTCCTCTACTGCTACTTGATTCTGGCCACTCTCAGAACATTCAACCGGAAGCTCTCAACTGTCCACTTTTGGCTGAATGGCAACATTTTTTCAGTCTGGCTAAAAGTCTGTTTAGTCTGTTTCATAATCATGCCATTTATGTCATATTGAACAACAGTTGTATTTAATTCTAATTTTAATGATTCTGTTTCAGGTGGAATTGCTGTTTGATTCCTGTGTCCTGTGGCCCATGACCTGTGTCAGCCCGGTTCTGGATGTGGCCTTGCTGAGTTATTTGTAGCAAGGTGCTCGGCTATCTGGGAGGTGGTCTGAGTTGGTTCTGTGCTCTTTGGTGGTTGCTGGTTTCCTGGTGCTTGGGGAGGTTCCAGAGTGCACCTGATCCTTGGAGGTCTCACAATTCACATCCCTGCACACGCACGAACACATGCTTGTTGATGCTTGTTGTTCATGGTTTACATGTTTATAGTTGTTCATCCCACGTTTTCTTGATGATTCTTAGAAATGTTTCTTTACAGGTGCAGCAGCTGGTTGCTGTTTTTATGTTGGTTTCCTAGTTGTTTTTATATTTCTCTCTTATTTACTTGTTTGTCCCCTATCAACCCTCTTTATTCCAGATTGGTTCAGCATTTACATGCCAATGTGGCGATACATAATCCAAACCAATATTACAATAACATCAATTTTTATTCAAGGGGAAACTCGTACACAAAAGGCTCCTCTTGATAGAGCAAATCTGTTCAGCACATTCTGACAGACGGACAACCATTCATCTGCCATGTTGCTGTACAGGATATTTTTAGAGTCTTTCTTTTTAAAGATAAATAGTATTACATTTAAAGAGCAATACTTTCACATTATCATTTTCCCACACTTTCTGTATACCTGTATTTTGTTGTTTTTCAATAAAGAATGACAAATTATTCAAGTTTATGGTTTTTTTTTTGCACACAAATATCTATCTGTAAAAAATATCTACAAATATCTACAAAGCAAATATTTACTTGGATACATAACAAGTTTGATTGGGTTTTGCAATACGGCACCCTCTAAGGTTTATTTTAGTAAGATTTTTAAACCAAGGAAAGTTAGTAAAGAACACATTTCTATTGGCTGCTAAGAAACTGTTGGACTTAAAATGGGCCTGTTGTAGAAACAACTTGGCATAAATGATTCTTCTTCCTTTTTTGTCTTAACCAAAGAAATTCCAGTAATTGGGCAAAAACATTTTTTTTTACATTAGATTTTATAAAATAACAGGACACAAAGTGTCGGTACATTTAAAAAAAACTTAAGATATTAAAAGGGGCCCAGAGAGCTGCAGAGTGAGTGGAACATTGGGTTGTGAAGGGCGAATAGAGTTGTCAGCAGTGTTATGGCTATAGATAAATTACATCATCAACACATTAGCTATAAAAGTCAGGGAAATGTTTATCCCGTTTTTCCTGGAAATAAATATGTCCTAAAGGCCAAAATCAAAAGCAGCGAGACTCCCACCTGGAAGTCTTTCACTGCTTTTGGAGCTGGCCATTTAGACAATCGGCAATATTAGTTAAAAAAATATCATTTCCCCTATTTGTGAAATGAACTTTGTCTGACAAAAATATCCCTGGACTGCCATGTCTGATGTGAGGATGCACAACAACTGCATTTATGCTAGAAATAAGTGTAGCCATAACACTGTTGACAAACCTCCTGGCCTTCTCAATTTTAGCAGGCTTTGCATCTGCCCTCCATCTACACCTTTGGGTGATGGATGGCATGATGATCATCATATGAGGGTGTAGAAGGTGAAGCCGGTGCAGGTCCTCCATCATGTTGACCAGCTTCACACTGCTGACCACCCCCATGTCATTGCCGCCACAGTGGATGAGAAGAACATCAGGAGCTGCTCTTCCTCGCAGGGAGTGGAAAACGAAGGGGAGAATGTCTTTCCACCTCAGTCCGCCCCAACTGAATCAGGAGACACAGACGTCAGGGAGGCCAAGGTTGTCTCCGAGGGTCTCTGCAGCTCTCTGGGCACCACGCCTCACGTAGCTGTCTCCAATGATCCAAATGGCTATGGGGAAAAATAACAGGTTTGGCCTAGCTGTTTAAAGTACAATACCATACTTGGAAGTGGTCAAGACAGGTACTTGGTACTTACACTTGCTGCTTTGTGTAGCTGATGTTGAAGACACACAGGCTGCCATGGTGATCTTTTAACAGATCTAAGAAAAAAATGTAATAAAAGAATGAAACTTAAAAACTCCCAGACCTCATTTCATGATTACTAATCAGCTATGGCTGATTAATTGTTTGGATCACAGTGAGTTACACTAATTCTAATATATTTTATTTCTATCATACATACATACATACATACATACATACATACCTACATACATACATACATACATACATACATAGATACATACACACATACTTTTTAATTATTTTCACATGACTGTTATCAGGCTCTCTTGTTCTGGTTCTCATGATAATTCTGTTTCTTCCAGTAAGTTATCTTGCGCTTACTTCATCTGTATAATGTCTCTTTACTTTTGGTGAATTGTACTGAGTCCAGAATAAAGGCTACTTGGCTGTACAAGATACAAACAAGTATTACATTTTATAAATATATGAAATGTATTTAGCCTGCTAATTTATCGCAAATACTAATAAACTACCGTATTTTCCAGACTATAAGTCACACTTTTTTCATAGTCTGGCCGGTTCTGTGACTTATACTCCGGAGCCACATATGTACCAAATTATGTAGGCTATACCGCGCTGCCACTGCGGGCCGGCCCCGGACCAGGAATGAGCTCTCCTGCCCCGGTGGGAATAAAAAACACACAGCCATCACCTGCTGGAGCCTGTGGCGCACCGTTACGCACTGGATCCGGCCCAGGTTTCAGCTCATCTGTCCCGCCATCACCTGCTGCAGCCTGTGGTGCGCTGCTGCGGGCTGGCTCCGACCCAGGAATGAGCTCCCCTGTCCCGCTGGGAGGGTTTCAAACACCGACATCCTCTGCTGGAGACCGTGGCACACTGCTGCGCCACGTTGTTTATTCTGTTATTGTTACCGGTACTTGTCTTGCAATGTGAAACGCTTGGTCTCAGATTTTGTAAGAAAATTAATAAAATTTCCCCCCAAAATGCGACTTATAGTCCAGTGCTGTACATACTGTACATTTTATGGCTGGTGCGACTTATACTCCGGAGTGACTTATAGTCCGGAAAATACGGTACATTAAAAATATTGAAAACTTGCTCAAAGCAAAAGATATTTTCAAGGAAATAACTTATAAACTTACCGATTTCATACTTTTTTATCCACAGAAAGATAGTTTTCATGAAAAAGCGCCGCAAACCTCCACACAAACTGTGTGAGCTTCAGGTCGCTGGTGTTCCACAGAGTTAGCTCCAGTTGTAGCTAGGTAGCTACCTCCATTAGCTTAGCTCCCACCTCCACATTAGCATCGGGTTAGCTTCAGGTTAGCTTGTAGCTAGTTCGACTGGGTGTCGTCATTTGATCCCAGCCTTACAGCCCCACCCTCAGCTCCACCTCTCTTCCATTTTGTGAAATTGTCTGGGCTTGACGGAACCTGTGACACAGTCAAAATGACGGTGGTGGCCACCTCCCCTTTTTCCTCAAAAACGTGTTTATATATATATATATATATATATATATATATGTGTGTGTGTGTGTGTGTGTGTGTGTGTGTGTGTGTGTGTGTTGATATTATCAACATGGATGATACAGCAGAGGATTGGGAGTGTTGAAGTTATCACCCTACCTCTAAGGGAGAGCCCAGCCACCCTGCGGAGAAAACTCATTTCAAGTGAGTTAAAGTCATTTAGCAAGTGGATATTTCACGTTTCCCTGAAAGACAGGCAAAAGATAATGATAGTTTTCTTTCTCCATACTGTCTGATTCTGACTTGTGGATAATCTATTTAAAGAAACTATAGGCACAACAGAAAAATACAAGTAAGCAGAAACATATAAATAATTCTCCACTCTTTCCCTTCATCCTTTCCACCCTTTCACTTTTGTGATTCTACTCCTCCGGCCTTGACTGTGAGCTCTGTCCACCTTGTCCAGAAATATCTCCTTAACCTGCTGATACAAGGACTTTCTCTCCACTGCTAAGATTCTTTGAGATAGAAATGATAATGACCTCCCTTAAGATGCATTCACAGACCCACACATGCAAATGCCACACACACACACATATCTACCTTATACAAAGCATAGTGTATATGCACTCACATGCATGTCCTTCCATGCATCGTCTCTCTCAAACACACACACACCCACACACACACACACACACACACACACACACACACACACACACACACACACACACACACACACACACACACACACACACACACACACACACACACACACACACACACACACACACACACACACACACACACACACACACACACACACACACACACACACACATTTTAGTATCATCCTGCCAGAGGACCCATTTAAACACTCATTCCATCTGGCAAAGTTTGTGTGGCAGGGATGAGGTTAGAGGACAGGGAGATATCCGGATTTAGGTATAAACCTTGAACAGGGTTGCTCCGCTTGCTATTGCAGAAAGTTTGAAAGAACGTAAACCTGCAAAGTGTGCACACTTAGCATTTTTAAACATTCTCTGCTCACGTGAACACAGGTCTTCTATTTCCATCTTGTTGACAAATCTCTCTCTCTCTCTCTCTCTCTCTCTCTCTCTCTCTCTCTCTCTCTCTCTCTCTCTCTCTCTCTCTCTCTCTCTCTCTCTCTCTCTCTCGCTCGCTCTCTTGCTCTCTCTTGCTCTCTCTCGCTCTGGTTTTGTTTTCAAGTGATTAAGATGGGACCAGGAGATCAATAGGTGGATTGAGGCAAGGTCTGCAGTGATGTGGACACTGATCTAGTCTTTTCCTGTGAAGGAGCTAAGCCAGGAAAGTTTGATTTACTAGTCTATGTTCCAATCCTCGCCTATGGCCATAAGCTTTGGGTCCAAAATCAGGAAAACGTGGTTTCCTTTGCAGGGTAGCAGGGCTCAGCTTTAAGGAAAGTGTGAGGAGACTGACCACCCATTTTGAGATAAGTCAATTGAGGTGGTTTGGGTATTTGATCAAAATGCCCAGGGCTGACCCAATACAAACTTCAATTCAATTCACTTCAGTTTATTTAAATATGCCAAATCACAACAAGAGTCGTCCCAAAGCACTTCACAAAGTACTACTACTACTACTAAACTTTATATAGCGCCTTCATATGGCCCAAGGACCAAACAAAGCACTGCACAGCATAAAACATAAAACAACATTAAAAATAAAAACATATAAAACCATTTAAAAACCAACAAAAACAGATAGATAAAATCTAGGTGGGGCAGCAAAAAAGTGCAAAGCCACCCGTTAACGAGACTCGAGTAAAAGCTAAAGAATAAAAGTGTGTTTTCAGCTGGCTCTTAAACTTGCCGAGCGTGGTGCCTTTTTAACACATGTAGCTAGCTCATTCCAGAGCCTCGGCCCCAGCACCGAGAAAGCACCACCCCCTCAAGATTTCAGTCTGTGTTTGGGAACGACCAACAGTGCTGACCGAAGGTTCCTTGCGGGAACATCAGGATGGATCAGATCCGATAGATAAAGTGGAGCCAACTCATTTAAACGATTAAAGACAAACACCAGAACTTTAAACGAATTTCTAAAAGAGACTGGAATCCAGTGTAGGGATGCCAAAACAGGCGTGATGTGTTCATATCTCCTGGTACCAGTCAGTAACCGGGCTGCCGCATTTTGGATCTTCTGCAGTTTCGCTACAGTATGGAGGCCTGCTTGATGCCTTCCAGTACAGTTCAGTTCATTAAGCCAATCTGTAAAAATCTTCCTGTATAAGGAACCCAGCAGGTTGCATCGAGTCACTGACTGGTGTCAGTGTCTTTCCAGCAACCCTCAAACTAAGCAAGCATGTAGCAACAGTGGAGAGGGAAACTTCCTTTTAACAGGAAGAAACCTCCAGACAATCCTGGCTCAGTATAAGCAGCCATCCGCCACGACTCACTGGGTTATTGAGAGCACACACACACACACACACACACACACACACACACACACACACACACACACACACACACACACACGCACACACACACACACACACACACACACACACACACACACACACACACACACACACACACACACACACACACACACACACACACAGGTACAGTGGTGTGAAAAACTCTGTGCCCCATCCTGTTTTCTTATTCTTCTGCATGTTTGTCACACAAAATGTTTCTGATCATCAAACACATTCAACCATTAGTCAATGATAACACAAGTAAACACAAAATGCAGTTTTCAAATGATGGTTTTTATTATTTAGGGTGAGAACAAAATCCAAACCTACATTGCCCTGTGTGAAAAAGTAATTGTCCCCTGAACCTAATAACTGGTTGGGCCTCCCTTAGCAGCAATAACTGCAATCAAACATTTGCGATTACTTGCTACGAGTCTTTTACAGCGCTCTGGAGGAATTTTGTCCCACTCATCTTTGCAGAAATGTTGTAATTCAGCTATATTTGAGGGTTTTCTAGCATGAACTGCCTTTTTAAGGTCATGCCATAGCATCTCAATAGGATTCAGGTCAGGACTTGACTAGGCCACTCCAAAGTCTTCATTTTGTTGTTCTTCAGCCATTCAGAGGTGGATTTGCTGGTGTGTTTTGGGTCATTGTCCTGCTGCAGCACTGAAGATCGCTTCAGCTTTAGTTGACGAACAGACGGCCGGACATTCTCCTTCAGGATGTTTTGGTAGACAGTAGAATTCATGGTTCCATTTATCACAGCAAGCCTTCCAGTTCCTGAAGCAGCAAAACAACCCCAGACCATCACACTACCACCACCATATTTTACTGTTGGTATGATGTTCTTTGTCTGAAATGCTGTGTTACCTCTACGCCAGATGTAACGGGACATTTGCCTTCCAAAAAGTTCAACTTTTGTCTCATCAGTCCACAAGGTATTTCCCCAAAAGTCTTGGCAATCATTGAGATGTTTCTTAGCAAAACTGAGACGAGCCCTAATTGGAAATCTGCCATGCAGGCCATTTTTGACCATAATTGAGGCAAGTGAGGCCTGTAGTTCTTTAGAAGTTGTCCTGGGGTCTTTTGTGACCTCTCGGATGAGTGTTCTCTGCGCTCTTGGGGTAATTTTGGTCAGCCGCCCACTCCAGGGAAGGTTCACCACTGTTCCATGTTGTTGGTCTACTTCTCTGTGTCAGGCAGCTCATATTTAAATTATTTCTTGATTGAAACAGGTGTGGCAGTAATCAGGCTTGGGGGTGGCTACAGAAATTGAACTCAGGTGTGAAACACCACAGTTGGGTTATTTTTTAACAAGGGGGGCAATTACTTTTTCACACAGGGCAATGTAGGTTTGGATTTTGTTCTCACCCTAAAAAATAAAAACCATCATTTCAAAACTGCATTTTGTGTTTACCTGTGTTATCTTTGACTAATGGTTAAATATGTTTGATGATCAGAAACATTTTGTGTGACAAACATGCAAAAGAATAAGAAATCAGGATGGGGCAAAGAGTTTTTCACACCACTGTATGTCCTAGATGTGTACAACTGTTTTTTCCCAAATGCCACCAGAAGGGGACACTGAAGTTCTACAGCAGGATCCCTATTCATGTGAACATTGTCATATGTGCTTCAAATCTATTTCCTCTCTGTTTTTCTGTCTCCATCTCTTTTTCAAAGATGCTTTTAATTAAATTTTTTCCAATACTGTTTTCTTTGGTTCCATTCATTCTTTCTCAGGAGGTGTCTTAAGTGTGTCTTCCATAGCAAATCAAAGCAAACTTGCTAAAATATTCCCAGAACTCTACTCACTGTAGACATGTGTAAAAAAAAATTAAATGAATTTAAAACAACTAGCTCCTACATTACGCATTTTATTCAATGGTCAATTAGACATGCACACCACAGCCTGCTAAATTATGTGAGCTGGGTTGGCATAAGCCTTTGTGATGCACAAATATCATACAGTCCAATTCCTGGAAAATGGAAGGAGCGATAGGAACATTTGAAGAAAGGCTGGTGTAGGTAAAAAAGCAATTAGTTATGTTGATTCTGAAAAATATAAATAAATAGATATAACTAGTCACAAAAGTTTGGGGGCAGGCCTATAAATTCCCAATGATTCGAACAAACTTGTCGTTTTGCTCCTTTACTTTTTGTTTTAAAACAAAACAACATTCCTACCAATCCAAGAGTCTTAAGTGGTTCTAATTTTTAGTTTTACTTAGAAAATTAAAATCACATACAAAAAGAAGAATATGACCCTACCACTACTCCACTGACAAAACACACAAACATCTTAGTTTGTTCAGTCCAATCAAGCCCCCATAATCTCGGGATGAACATGAAGCCAACAAGGAAGTGGCAAAAAATGCAGTTCTACCCTCACTCACTAGGGGCTGGCACCAGAAGTGAGCAAATCCTCACGACTACCATGTTAAAAATGCCAATTTCATAGCAGAAGTAAACATATTTACAGTCTGGTTAAAAAAAAAAAACCTTTAGGTTTAATAGCTGTAGTTTACATTCATGACAACTCTGAGGGGGTGAATGTTTTTTTTAAATTCCAAGCGTTTACCATAGCACTAAGATGGGTTGAAATATAATGTGT
Source organism: Nothobranchius furzeri (assembly GCF_043380555.1). Lineage (NCBI taxonomy): Eukaryota > Metazoa > Chordata > Actinopteri > Cyprinodontiformes > Nothobranchiidae > Nothobranchius > Nothobranchius furzeri. The sequence goes on from NC_091753.1 coordinate 30,326,583, forward strand.
TGGTCTGACTGCTGCATAAAAAAAAACTAGAGCTGCAATCTGACTGAGGATAGTGAAGGCTATTGGGCTTTACTGGTCCACCGCTGTCAAACATCTGCAAGTCTGCCGTTATTGACGGTCCTGGTGTACCGCGACATGGCTCTTGGCTCTGTGTCGACACAGCGCCGGTAGCTGAGTTGACACTCCCGTCTCTGGTCAGGTGCGCGACACGGGACCGGGAGCCGAGTCGCCTCTCCCAGAGATGGGACCGTTGACAGCAGCAAACTTGCAGATCTTTGACCGCGGTGGACCAGCGAAGCCCAATATCCACAGTCAGCTTACCTATTCACTTTGGAGTTGCTCTACCATGTTTTTCTTGCTAAAAATGCCTGGAAAAGCTCTGTTAGCTTTGGGTTTTCAAGTAGCTAATGTCCCACTGATCACCGACTGTGAAGCATGAGCTGATTTAAAAGGCCACCGCGCCCGGCTATGATTGCAGCGGTCTGAGGCTCTGCTTGTAATTTAACAGTCCCAGTCCGTATTAGATCTCCATAGGCGACCAGCACGGCTACAGCCTCACACGGAAGCCAGTCGGCCGTGTGCGGGAACTAACCAGGAGCCCCTTCTTAGCTTCTTGGATTAGCTAAGTTAGCTAGTAGCTACATTGGTTCATTTGTTCCAACCGTAACAGCCCCACCCTTAGCTCCACCTCTTTTCCCATTTTTTTATTGTGCGTGCGTGACAAGACGTGTGAAATAATCAAAATGGTGGTGGTGGGAACCTCCCATTTGGAAACAAAAACTTATATTTCGAGCTTATGGACATTAATTATCCAGTACAAATGTTGATGAGTCCAATACAACTGGTACATCAATCAGTGCTCACAAAGTATCCTTCAGCTGTGAGAATGAGATGTGAAGAAAGTGAAAGTTAAAGTGTTTCTGACTGACAATAAAGGAGAAAAATGTCTTAGTGTAGCATGATTCCATGCTTTTCAGGACTTCAAGATCTCACAAAATCAACTAAATGAGTTTTAACTCTCCTCCAGATGACTATGTAGACATCAGTCTGGAGTAAGTGTATTTGACCCCCGGAGAGTTTTTTTTTATTTTTTTGTTATTAACTGAAAAGGCATTTTGGCTTAAATCACAAATAATCCTCCCTAAAGGTAAATGTTATTCTAAAATCCTAAATTTAGTTTTAGATATCCAACATTCTGCATTCACAAAGTCATTACAGAAGCAAGGCTCAAACCCCAGTCTTCTAATCAATATCTCGCTGTGCAACCAACTGATCCAAATCACCAGCCCTACTGCAGTATTCTGCAATATACGGCCATTGACTGCATTATTATCTTCCTGATTTTACTCCTTCATTTTATATCCAAATTAGGAGCCCATGAGCATGTAGCTGATTTATTTCAGGACAGACACAATTAAACTACAAATGCACACATTTACTCCTAATAGCAATTTAGAATCGTCATCTTACAAGTGGTTCCCCTATTTGTTTCAGGAATTTGGGTGGCTTGTGCTTTGTTCCAACTTGTAATTCTTCCTTGTACTTGCCTACTTACTTGGATCTTCCCAGCTGATAAGCTCGGCATGTCGTCTTTACAGCCACTTTCACCAGTTCTCTCTGTGGGTCCTCAAGGCATTCTCCAGAGAGATCCCTTTTTTATTTGATAGGGCTTATGGTGAAATTCCAATGTTAGCCCAGGTTTGGACGAGTGAAGAAGTAGAAGGAGGTAGAGTGTACAGCGGGGAGTACAGTCAGTAAAGACCATTCTCCCTAGCTCTGCCTCCTTCATGCCTGTATCTAAAATGTTAGGTCATGCTAAGTTCTCTGTAGTTATACTGCTATAGGCTTAGACTGCTGGAGGACATACTGACCACTTTTCACACTCTACTTTCTTCTACCATTTATTTCTAATTGCATTATTTCCAGTGATTTTAGCTGTTAACTTTATTTTTTCTCTAAGTGATTTTCTCCTCAGAAGAAGCCACAATGATGTTCTGCTGAGCCGTGGTGGCTTCATGGAGGGGACCATCGGCTGTCACACTGTTGCCAACCACTTAACATTCCCCTTCTTCTGATAATAACATTTTACGTTTTTGGCATGGAATGTGCTACTACTAGTTTACCTGTTGAACTATTTATAGATTCACTAAGATAAAGACAATGCAGTGCATCTCTTCTTAAGTAGAATATCTAATAGGAAATCAAAATCCATCCATAGAAACACTACTTGGTATATGTTGTTTGTGTGTGTGGGGTGGGGTTGTACTCGTCCTTATATGTTTAAGTGGACAATATTTAACTTTAACCTGTAATATGTGAACATTTCCACATTGTATGGACATTTTGCTTGTCCAGGCAATATTAAGCACTCTAAAACTGTGATTTAGAGGTATGGTGTGAATTAGATTTTAGTTTAGAGATAGGAATAGAACCCTGTTGGTTATAGTTGGGATTAAGGTATGGTTTGGGCATAGTTGAGTCACTGAAATTAATGGAAGTCAATGGAGGTCCACACAATTATGCAAATATGTGTGTGTGTGTGTGTGTGTGTGTGTGTGTGTGTGTGTGTGTGTGTGTGTGTGTGTGTGTGTGTGTGTGTGTGTGTGTGTGTGTGTGATTGGGTGTGGGTGTACGGCTGTCATTTCAATCCCCAGTGAGCCGTGGCGGATGGCTGCTTATACTGAGCCAGGATTGTCTGGAGGTTTTTTCCTGTTAAAAGGAAGTTTTCCTCTCCACTGTTGCTACATGCTTGCTTAGTTTGAGGATTGCTGGAAAGACACTGACACCAGTCAGTGACTCGATGCAATCTGCTGGGTTCCTTACACAGGAAGATTTTTACTGATTGGCTTAATGAACTGAACTGTACTGGACGGCATCAAGCAGGCCTCCATACTGTAGCGAAACTGCAGAAGGTCCAAAATGCGGCAGCCAGGTTACTGACTGGTACCAGGAGATCTGAACACATCACGCCTGTTTTGGCATCCCTACACTGGCTTCCAGTCTCTTTTAGAAATTTTTTTAAAGTTCTGGTGTTTGTTTTTAATCGTTTAAATGAGTTGGCTGCACGTTATCCATCGGATCTGATCCATCCTTATGTTCCCGCAAGGAACCTTCGGTCAGCACTGATGGTCGTTCCCAAACACAGACTGAAATCTTGAGGGGGTGGTGCTTTCTCGGTGCTGGGGCCGAGACTCTGGAACGAGCTAGCTACATGTGTTAAAAAGGCACCACGCTCGGCAAGTTTAAGAGCCAGCTGAAAACACACTTTTATTCTTTAGCTTTTACTCGAGTCTCGTTAACGGGTGGCTTTGCACTTTTTTGCTGCCCCACCTAGATTTTATCTATCTGTTTTTGTTGGTTTTTAAATGGTTTTATATGTTTTTATTTGTTATGTTCATTTCTGCTGTGCAGCGCTTTTTTTGGTCCTTGGGCCATGTGAAGGCGCTAAATACATAAAGTTTAGTAGTAGTAGTACTTTGAAGTGCCTTGAGACGACTCTTGTTGTGATTTGGCATTTATAAATAAACTGAAGTGAATTGAATTGAAGTTTGTATTGGGTCAGCCAGAGGGTCTCCTGCTGGTAAGACATGCTGAGCATTTTGATCAAATACCCAAACCACCTCAATTGACTTATCTCAAAATGGGTGCTCAGTCTCCTCACACTTTCCTTAAAGCTGAGCCCTGCTACCCTGCAAAGGAAACCATGTTTTCCCGATTTTGGTCTTTGGTCATTACCCAAAGCTTATGGCCATAGGTGAGGATTGGAACATATAGTAAATCAAACTTTTCTGGCTTAGCTCCTTCTTTACAAGAAAAGACTAGATCAGTGTCCACATCACAGCAGACCTTGCCTCAATCCACCTATTGATCTCCTGGTCTCATCTTAATCACTTGAAAACAAAACCTTCACTTGACCAGGAATTCTTAGCTGGCACTAGCATTTTGTAGAGAGATTTGACTCGACTGCGAACCATGAGAGCTCAAGGTCCTAGTCAAAGCAGGGCAATGAAATTCCCTGATGGATGGACTGCAACACTCCATCCTAGGGCATCCTAAACATGGGTACTCCAAGCTGCTATTTGGCCCATAGGCACAAACAGCCAGAAAACGTTCCCCAGGCTTTGTATAGAGCTCCGGACCCCACGTGACTCTCAGTTAGTGGACGCCATTTTGGCATGCAAAAAAGGTAAACAAACACGGATGTAACCATGAACATGAACGGGATCCGCTTGGATTTTACTTCGTCGGAGTTTACTTCACACTTTAAAACAGAAGAAATAGTTTTATATAGTCAGAAATTAAATAGACTAAACATCTCCGACCCTTACCGTGCCCCTGGGATACTTTTTAAAAACGCCAGAAGCTGTCGGGGGGGACTTCTTATTGGCACAACATCGGACCTGCCCGGGCCGGAGGAGCTGGGGAGAGGTCTGGGACTCTCGACTCTACTGCCCACTCCGACGCCAGAAGCTGTCGGAGCAGACTTCTTACCGGCACAACACCGGACCTGACCGGGGAACCCCTTGGGATTTACCCGGAGGAGCTGGCTCCAGCGGCTGGGGAGAGGGAAGTCACGCTACTGCCCCCGCAACCCGACTCCGGATACGCGGATGAAAATGGATGGATGGACGGACAAATAACAGATTTACACGTTAGTAGTCTCGGTGAGACAGATAATAGCAATCCAAAGTGATTTTTATGTGTGATCTGACAATTGAGCAACCATTGCTTAAAAATTAAATACAGCTTAGCCGATTAATTGCTGTGATCATAAAACACGGAAACAGCAGCACGCAGAACTCACGGGGCAACGTTTTACGTGATGTTTACTTGCTGCTGTGAGTAATAAGACAGAAAAAGCCACGCCAAAATAAGTTTAGGAAGCCCACTAAGAATCATAATAAAAGCATTTAAAATAAATACCATACACAGTTGGGGAAACGTTGGTTTAAGTACCTGATATGAAGTGGTCGCTGCATAAGCGAAAACCTTTACTCTTGGGATCCCACAGTATCATTTTAGCCCGGTCACTAGCACGTTTTATTACAATGATCCAACGTTTGCGGCGCTCCGGATCTTGGGGAATCCTGTAGATGACTCATTCCTTATGTCGTCCGCGTCTGTTTTGCATCCTGGGACACAACAGGAATCTACCATATTTCCCGTTTGATTGAGTTTTCTGACAATAACAAATAGTCCAGCTGCTGGCTTCTGCATGCCAATATGGCTCCGTTTCTATTTGAACTGTTGCATGCCGGGAGAAGTGACGTCAACTCCCGGAGCTCTATAAAGGGGATCCACCAGTTCAAACTTATTTTCTGCCAGAGAAGTAATGTTCAGTGCCCTACTTGCCAGTTTTTGTATCTGGGATCATACTTCCAAGGATTTCAGCTTGGTATGCTTTCCGATGTACAGTGTATATACCAACCCCTTCAGGTTCCTCCTGTAGGTGGTTGGTCCACAGCTGAAAGAGCCCACATAACTAGTTTGGGCTTGGACATGCTAGCCTCCATAGATTAAAGCCCCCTGGTGCTTGTACCCATGCCCCAATCATGGGTCTGACTCCAGCATAGGACCCTGGCATCCCTACAGACCAGGTACTTTAGTGTTTTTCTGTCATGCTGGGTTGAAGTCTTTTTACCCACATGAAATAATCACACACGGAGAGAGATAAGTAAAAATACAAATGTTTTATTGTAAAGAAATTTAACGAGAACGAAGGGCGCTGATCAAAACTGGGCCAGGGGGGTTAACTCCGGTTTGAGCAGGAGAGGGAGGCAAGTCAGGTCTGAGCTGGAGATTGTCTGGTGGAGAGGAGTAACAGGTAGAAGTGTACGGTCCAGGACAGGTGAGTGTTGGAGAGCGGAAGGCCAGAGGAGCTGAGCGACGTTGAAAGTATGGCACACTTCAGGCAGACAGGAACCGAGGTTAGAATCCAGGGTTGGTACTGGAGCAGACAGGGAAGATTTAAATGAGCACAGGAATACACACTATTCAGAGTTCTCAAACAGGAACAGAACGTGGTGAGGCTAGAGTACCAACAATAGAGTATCAACCGGCGCTGAAGTGTGGCAACATCGCTCCTTAAATCCTCTGGTCCTGCTGATGGAAATCAGCTGCAGCTGTGACTCTCCGACATGCCCATCTGCAAAACACTTAGGTGCACAACCAGCAGAGAAAAAGGCACAACCATGACATATTCCCCCATGAAAAATCCTCTTTTCCAGTTTCAGTCTTGTCCTTTACCCATGACCAATTTACTATAGGAGACCCTACCAGCGGCCAAATGCTCAGAACTACAAAGCTCATAGGAACATTAGGGCACTCACCGTGGTTTAAGGAAGAGTATGCTGGTGAAGGTCCTTAGTCATCTAGGTCATGGTAATCCAAAAGGGTTCAAATAAAGGCAACTGAATGTCGTTGGTTTCTTGAAAGTTCAAGGAAGAGGTCTTTCCAGCATCTTTGGTTTAACCAAATATTCATTCTTGTCTTGGGTGCCATTATTTGTGTTTTAGCATCACCTGTAAAGATATTTACTAGACCATTGATATCCATTTTGTGCTTGGATGTTGCTTTATGCACTAGCTTAGTTTATATTAAAGGTGAAGCTTGATATTTAATCTTCTCATCCATGCTTGATTACCAGCTGGGCTAACACACAATACAGTTGTCACCCAAGACGATGACACAAAGCTATACACATGGACAGAGACAAAAAGAGCCCCCTGATGAAAGCACCACAAAACCTCACCAGACAGCTCCCTCTTTCACTGCATCTTTCTAGTGTTCTTGGTCTCTATCCTCACTCTAGTCACTAGTAATGCAAAATTGTGTATTTTGGCAGGATATAACGACTGGGGATTATGCTCATGCAGCTGACGCGGGCGTATCTTTCTCTTCTCCCATGCTAATCCTGTTTGATTTTCTTTGGAAAAAATGATGGAGGAGGAGACAAAAAATACAAAAAGAATATTAATTTAATCAGTATGATGAGTTGAGGCTTTTCATCAGTACCTCATCAACTTGTGTGTTCAGCCTTTCACACACAAACGCATAACTGGTTCAATTAACGTTCAATTAATTAATCATTCTTTGTATTAAGTCAGAACCGTATGAAGTATCAAATGGGTGGGCTATGCCGTGGAACATTGATGGGTCTTATTTAACTGTGCAGCATTATTTAAATTTCCATTTAGCATGTCTCATTGAGCTCATTTACATGATATAAAACAGTTTTTGTTACAATGTTTTTAAACCTAATCCCTTCTCTATTTTTGTCTCTTAGTTTACTTGAATAAATAAAATATGTTATGCTTTCAAACAATTGTATTAGTAGCATTTAAAATTAGTGAAAAACAGCATCCATCCATTATCTGTACCCACTTGGCCATGCTGGATCGCAGGGGGCTGTTGCCTATCTCAGTATATCAGTCTACGGGCATACAGGCGGGGTACCCCCTGGACAGGTTGCCAGTCCGTCGCAAGGCATGAATAACAACAAAATGTTGTAATTACAAAAAATATTTTACATTCTGTAAATGTAACATAGCCTGATTATTTCAAAAGCCCTTCAGCATATGTTTTTTAATGGATTCCCAGATGTGATTGACATTTTTATCATAGTCTTATTTTTACTGGGAATGGGTAGTTTTTAATGTTAGTAGAGTGAGTGGAACCACCTCGTTTTATTTGAGACCAATATGCTTCACTTCTGTTGTTGATTTAGCTAAAAATGTTACATTTTAATTATATTTTACTGAATGAAAAACAGTAGACCTTTCCTGTTTATGTAGCCAGTTGTGGTTTTATCGATCCATCCATTGTCCGTACCCGCTTGTCCACACAGGGTCGCGCGAGGGCTGGTGCCTATCTCCAGCGGTCTATGGGCAAGCATGGTTTTATCTATCCGACTCATATTCATGCCAAAGCAGAAGCCATACATTACTGGGTAGTTTATTATATTATTTATATTGCCTAAACAATCTAGATGAAAGTATTTTAAATAGAAAAGAAAAACAACAAGAAATAACATTTCCAGAAACTGCATGCAAAACAACTGTAAAACACTGTCTGACGATGGAAAAATAGTAACTTAGACAAGTCTAAAGTCGTATTTACTCATATTCATCTACCCTGTTGCCATTGTGTTTAGAGTTCTGGAGTGTATCTTTTAAGTTGGAATGACTAGACTACAATTATACAACACAGAGGAGTTTTAGATGATCTGACAAGCTCTTTGTTTTAGGCACACAAAAGCCTCCAGTTCTCATCAAAGTGCACCTGTAAACACAACTGGAAAGTGGTCAGGGAAAAATATCTGTTTGTTCTGTCTGTTTTTGATGCAAACATTTGCCATCAAAGGGTTTTAAAAATCAAGATACATTTTCCAGGCTTGTGGGATTGCTTGGACACTAAGATTTATTTATTTAAAAAAACATAGCAGTAAGTAACTTCTTTTGTACTTAAAAACTGAGAGCTGTACTGGCGAGAGTAGACTTTATTTCAGATTAGCACATTTGTAAATATCACAATATATAGTCACATTTTCACAGTGAAGGAATTGGGTCACAGATGGAAAATTCCTGATGCTACATGTTTAGTTCTTGCAGGAGATGTCTAGTGTTGTCAGAATCATAGATGATGTTTCGGGAAGCCTTTAAAAACAGCCTAACCGGTTTATTCAACCTACATAGAAACATTTTTTTAGATAAAAGACTATGTGAATAAAAAAGTTACCACTTTTTTCAGTCTGCAGAGTGCTGCTTGTGCCCTATAGATTTTCTTCAGGCAGCACAGATCTCTGCGAAGGTGCTACAGGTCCAATTTCAGGCGTTAGCATTAACATCATTATAAACTACATATACAGTACAAGGCTTCAAAACTGTTCGGTGCTGCCTGGATGAGAGTCAAGCTCCTCAGGAAGATTCCCATGAATGCTGCTTTTTCAGGTGGTTGATCACATCAGAGGTCGGCAAAGCTGCTTGTTTGTTGGATTCTAAAGAGCTGCGAAAAAGTGCAGATCCACAGCATCACTGATCCATCAAACCCTCCTGTTGTCTTATGTTTACAAAACACAGCAAAAGGTCAGCAGAAGTCATATTAGATCACCTCAGATGGCTTTAAGTAATGTTCTGCATCTGAAACAAAATCCTCATCATCACGCTTAGAGATAAGATATCAGTCTACAGATACTATAGGATCAGCAGGCCCCACTTGTTATTGGTAATTAATGAGCACATTAATGCCTCCAGCTTTTTGAACCAATTGGCCATTAGGCGGTGTGGAACACATTTCCTTATAGATTTAACTGATCATACTCTGTTTTTGGATGGAGCTTGTGATTAGAGCAAGCAGACTAAATGTGCCAGCTTTATCTCACACACACGCACACACGCACACATGCACACACACGCACACATGCACACACACACACACACACACACACACACACACACACACACACACACACACACACACACACACACACACACACACACACACACACACACACACACACACACACACACACACGCACATATGCACGCACGCACATATGCACGCACGCACATATGCACTCACGCACACACACACTTCTGGACTCTCTCTGCATGGGTTCTTAGCAAATTAATTTAGATAAAATAGAGGTGCATATTTTAACTCTATAAAATTTACTTCTCAGTATTGACTTTCAAGGTCATGCCAGGGATGTAGGTGTAAGCACTTAAAATGATTAGGGTTTACCCTCCTCGGGTCATGAAAGTTGCCTACAGTGGCATCATCTCATTGCTTTTATGCCATCGTTGTGCTTCAAATAGGGCTTGCTGGGTATTTATTACTTAAATTTGTGTAAAAGTTGTGAGTGCTAAATCTCTTGTCTGCAATTTTACAATAAGAATACTAATTCTTGTTGATCACATTTACTGGCTCTCAGGAAAATCTGCATGGAACTACCTTGGCTTCTAGCGGTTTCTAAAGAGTCCCGCAAATATTTCTGACATGGATGCATCGTTTAATTCCCTTATTGAAGAGGTCTCTAGAGTTCCTTTGATGCATGTAGGAAGACATTTTTATCAAAGTTTCTACTGTCATCCATTGCCCAATGCATTTTGTCAATATTATTTTTCACGTCCTGGTGGCCTAGGAACAGACAAAACTGCTAGAAAACCTTCAGCTTATTATGGAAACCCATGAACCCAACTTTTACGCAAAAAAACTCAATAAATAAATGACTTACCTACAGATGAACACATTTTTCTCCCATATTTATTGATTCACTTCATTACTTGAACAATTTAGCTGCTGACAAATATTGATGTGGTGCCATATCCTGTTGTCTTATGTTGCAGACAGACTCACTGACTCATGTGAGCGGTCAAGACGCCAGCTGCTTTCAGGAACAGATTATCTCTGACTCCTTTCCCAGTAACTTTAATCCTGGTTCTGGTAAGAGCTCCAGTTCCAATCACACCAGCGCATCCAATGCAATAACCAGGCGGAAAGATGAGAGCCCACAGAAAGGAACAAAGGTCAAAGGAAAACTTGAGAAATACCTCAGTGACTGCAGCCAGGTAGGTGCTGCACTAGTGATGAAAGAATTAGTTTAGAATTGGACAAATATGCAATTCCTTTTTTATTTGCGGTATGAACAAAGTAGGCAATTTTAGGTGCATATTTACAACCAAGATACAAACAAAGCATACAACTGAACGTGTCCATACAGTGTTTCCAAGAAAACATATTATATTTAACATGAAATAAAACCCTTTCCTTAATCACCACCTCTAAATGCGGGGAGTTGATTCTTCAGTGTGAGATATTGGTGGTCAAAAGACGAGGGTGCAAAAGAGAATAGACCCATATTTGGAAAGGTTTCAAATGCCTGTGTCTCATGCTTAATGCATGAGAGTTGGCAGCCCTGAAACTGGTTTAACACGTTGTTAGCTCAGACATGCAGCCTTTAATCTGGATATCCCAACCCACTTCAAAATCAGCAATATATAAACGCTGGTCATGGCATGCTAACCCCCCAAAAAATGATAGCTTGAGCTAGTGCTAATGCTAGCCTGAGCTAGTGTTAATGCCAATTTGAGCTACTGCTAATGCTAATCCGCACTACTGCTAACACTAGCCTAAGCTGCTAACTTTGTGGACAAGAAGAAAACAACAAAGAGATCAACAACTTGCAATCCTTATCCTCTTCCTTGTTTTGTCTGCAACCGTGCCACTCCCCATCCTTGGCGTTGGCTGGACACTTACTTCCTTGTTTATCCTCAAACCCCCTCACCACTACCAACCATTCATTCACTTCATTTCTCATTCATCTGCACTCCCAGCCCCCTCCTAAATCCATAGGGGTAAACCATCCAATCGGCATTAAGCTCATTTAGTATTCATTTTCTGAGTGGGCCAGGAGAATTAGTCGTTTCATTATAGGGCTTTATGATGGGATGAGTATTATGGGGGCTCTTGGGTCACTGTGAGCCGTGAGCCCTGATGATACAAGAACATAAGTAACATCATATTGTGGCAAGGTGGAGAAAAAAGGACACGGGCGGAATTTGATCCCCAGACTCCCAGGTGAGAGTCATGCGTGCTTACCAGTCAGCCAAAGGGACATCCCTTTGGCCAAGTAGTCAGGGTGTATGATCAATCGGGACACTGTGACAGGACGCTCTCACTGCTACAATATGCCATACAGAAGCTCGAAGAACAGTTTCCAATTGTAAAAAAAAAAAAACATTTTTTACACATTTAGTGTCTTTTAGGTTATGATTAAAAATCAAGTTAGGGTTAGCATTGACTTTCTCAGCCTACAGCTATTTTGTATATAAAAGTGAGATTTTCATTGACACTCGACTATTATTTTAATTGCTACCTTGTTATTGTTTCAGCTATGTTTATACAGATGTTTTATTTTACTCGTGTGTGTGTGTGTGTGTGTGTGTGTGTGTGTGTGTGTGTGTGTGTGTGGTAGTATTTTTTATAATGAGTAAAAAATAATACACAACTAATTAAAGCTTAAAATATTTTGGGGGGATTTTCACAGCAGGTACAGTTGCACTTGATTTTTTTTTTTTAGTTTGGTTGCTTTCACGTGGCAGTAAATACAGATATCAAGTAGCCTCTACATGAAGAAAGTCCTACCTCCAGACCTTGGGACTCTACTAAAAAAAAAAAACTTCAAACAAACCCTAATTGACGCTACATCCACAGGCTGCATCTAAAGGCGAGCTTGTGAACTCCATGCACCTTTGGACTAAAAAAGTGTCCTCCAGCAGTGCAGGTCTGGCAAGAACAGTTAGATTGACATTTCATGCTCTTTACAGCACAGGGCCCAGTTGGCCCCATTCACAGCAGCCATTTCAAACCGCTGGGGTCAGAAGGTAGAGAGAAAATTACTGTTCAATTTGAATAGTTAGACTTGGATAAAGGCACCGGTCTGTGAAGCAAAAGCCTCAATAACTTGTTTGACCTCCTTGTTTACAACACAAATCTTTTTATTCTTCACATCCAAGGCGGAACTGTGTGAAAAATACAAACCAATTTCTTTGGCTTTTTAAAACTTTATTGGCAAAATCCAAGCTTACTTTTATAACAAAAATCTGTTTCATCACTGTAAACCTATAAGGGTTAAATGTCAGACAGGTACGACATTTATAACAAGTTATTTTCACTACTTGACAAATACTTAGGAGTCTAATTATGAATACTAATGGCCTGTATTTGTATAGCGCCTTCTTAGAGTGCTACAACCCCCCAAGGTGCTTCACAACACAATCAGTGCTCCACTCATCCACACACACACACATTCACACACTGTGATGATTTTTTACGACTTGATGACCTCTTTAAATACTTTGCCAGTTATATAATTCTGCCAAAAAAAAACATGGTTGCAAATGTGTAATAGCATGTTCTTGCCCTTGTCATCAGACTAGTTGGTCCACTTGATTTATTTAAGTTTTTCACAAGAAAAGCCAATTCCAAGCAGCCAGATTTAGATCCATGCCAGAAACGTATTCAGACTCAGATGAACACATAATACAGTCTTTAACATTATTTAACAGGCCACTTCATGAACTTGCAATGATACATGTGTGTTTAGCTATACAACAATTTAGTATGCAGATATTCTAACACAAGAAAGCAAGATTTTTAAGTTTGATATCAAATTTGTAACAGTGTTCTCCTTTTTTGCATCATGGGCAGGAGAAGATGGTGATAATGGAGGACGATAGGAAAGGATGGGCCTCCCCTGTTCTTACAGGGCAGTACAGCGAGGAGGAGTCTGCACGATCTTTCCAAGAAGCTCTGATGAAGTGGAGGGCAGAGAGAAGTGGTGGGGCAAAGCAGACTAGGACAATGGAGGAAATACAAATGCCTCCTAAATCAGGTGGATTACCCAGATGTGGTCATAGGCATTGATGACCTTGCAGATTATTGACACAGTCAGGGGTAGCGAGAAACAACAAACAAATTCCAATAATTTTGAAAGCAAACTGTTTTCTTTCCTCAAAACTCAGCTCTTTACAGCTGTGCAGCTTAACCATAACATGCAGTAAGACATCCACTTACCAACACAACTGCTAGTATTTAAAGTTTACAAGGTTTCTCTCATCCATCACAAAATGTAAAAAAAAAAAAAAAACAAATAGACATTCTTGTCTATGAACCAGTTTTAAAACTCATCTGAGTGCATCTTTAAAGAGCTCAGACATAAACCTTTAACTTCTAATTCTGGTGGCAGCCATTTTCTACTGTACACAAGTACAAAAGTAAGCTCCAGCAAAGATTTAAACATTTTTCTCTTAAAGGGACTTTACGGAGTTTTGAATTTTTATGCTCGCGATTGCCCCCTCTGGCCAAAAGCGTAACGGCAGCTTCAATAGGAGGCTCGTGCACGAGGCCCGCATGCTGTACGTGCACACTCCTTAACGAAAATAACAGCAGAGCTCTGAGAGCTGACAGTCCCTTGTGTGTGTGTGTGTGTGTGTGGCCCGGAGGACAGAGGGCAGGAGAACGTGCAGCTAATTAATTAAATAATTTGGTTCTGTAACTTTCTCTTCAGCACAGCCGACAAAGGTTTATGATGGGTCAGTCTTCCTGCATGCTCAGATCATGCCCGCCCCTTGCTTGAAAAATTGTTCCAAAATGAAATTTGAACCCACATCTTTTTTATCTGTGAATTCAATGCCGTTCGGCGAGTCTCAAATAAAAATGTGGGCATCTTACTGTAAAAAAATATATCATTAATGTAAAAAATAAACTCTACATAAACTGTGTTCACACCCAGAATCAAACCCGGGTCTCCTGCCCGAGAGTCTGACATCTAACTAGATGAGCTAAACCACCACTGACATATATGGTATCTGTAATATTTATATTCCTGATGACAGCTGACACAACGTTCAAAGAACGATTCGAAGCGAAAATGGCTATTTTGTTGCTAATTTGCAGGAAATATCTAGAAGAAAGGAGCTAAGGGTCCTCAGAAATGTGGCTAGGTTCATCACTAGGCGTTAGGAACAGCGACAAAGTCGCTGAGTTGGCACTACCTCACTCTCTGCTGCTAAAGCTACTGATAGCAAATGCTACGGGTGATGCCTGAGCGTGAACGCGCATGAAGCAGCCTGCTCGACCCGAGCAGCTCTCTTTTTCTGTGATTTTACAGAAAAATAGACAATCACAGTAAAAATGCCAGGGCTCATTCTACAGGACCAGGGCATTGCAGGAGAATGTATGAAGAAGAAATGTATTATTTCTATACATGTTTTGGCTGTCAAACTTCCATAACGCCCCTTTAAACACCATTTAGAAGAAAAAAAGAAAATAAAGTAATCAACACCAAAAGAGAAGCTGGCCATTTTAAACTGATGGGAAAACGCCATGCCCTCTCCAGTTCCTTATACGTTTCCACTTTATTTATTAACGTTCAGGCCCTCAGGCCCTCGTCAGTGATCTTAGGGAGGCCTGAGGTCTGAAACATCAATAAATAAACTGGAACGTGTTGGAAAAGCCAGTGTTGGAACATGTTTTCAAAATGTTGTTTTTAATGCAATACCAACTGAGGGAATTTCTCACCTATCGAACAGATCTGTGGGAAAACCAAACGTATTTTTATATTTTTTAACCTCTACGCACTACATACTTCTCTGTCCCTCGTCTCTCTCATCTCCACCATCAGTTTTATGTTCTCCTCGTCTTTTCTGCTTGCAGTCCTTCTGTCTCTGCTCTGATCAGTTAATCAATATAAATAAAGGTCTTATAGAAAGTGCTTTCCTCTGTAGGGTGGGGCGGTGTGTGGGGAGGGGAGATGCATATAGAGGTAACGAGAGTGAAAGTGTTTCGCTGCATTGATAGCCTCGGTTGTGTGCATGTAAAAACTATATAAGGAAATTCATAAATGCTGCATTTTACATTAGTGCATCGCTTTGTGTGTGTGCTGGATTTATGTGGGTGTGTTTTATTAGTGCCATTATTCCAGATTGTGTGTGAATGTATCGAGGTGTTTGTGCTTATCATTAAACTTTTTTTTTTCTCTGCTTTACTGCCCAGACAAACTCTGCTCATCTCCGTTCGCTCTGCTCTGCAAATTGCTGCTAGCCCCTCCAGCCCTAATTATTTCTGTCAGGCCAATGGCAGCAGGACCCAATTTAAAGCTGCCACCGCGGGCCGCCAAAGTGTCTGGAATACAATCATAACCTCTCTTTTACTTACTTACCTGTCTTCTTTTCTCACCATGTTCCTTTTGTATTGTTTAAATCTCGTTCCCATTCCCACGGGGCTTCATGCTGTCTGCTTGTGTTTTGGTATTTTTGTGATGGTGAAAAAGGTGTATTCACACTTGTTGAAGGAAGGTGTGTTGAGAAGATTACTGAGTATGTTTTCCCTCCTTCTCTTCTTGCTGTGTTCACCTCTTTCTTCCTCTAGACTCCTTTTTTAACTTTTGTTGTTTGTTTTTATTTTATATTTGACATACTCTTACCCATATTTCTCCAATATTAGTGTCAGCCATAGTGACCCAGACGGACCTCCCTCTAGACAGAGATGCTGAAGGACAAAGAGGCGGTGAGAAGGAGAGGCAAGCTGTCAAGGTGGAGTTTACAGAAAACAACCTCACCCACATGGATAGATTGCTCCTCAAGAAGCACCGCAGGTACATCTAACAATGCACAAAACACAACAAAGAAAGCATTTTCAAACATTCACTGCTGCTCTGAAATTTCACAAACAAAATCAAATAATGTGAAAATGTACCTGAATATGGCAAGAGCAGACAATCCAGAGAGAAATTCCGTCACAAGTAGACATTTGTTATTTTTCCTCCTACTTTGTTTTCATTTTTACTCTTTTATCAATATTAAATACATTTACTGCTTCATATAATATTGATTTAATTATTGACGTGTTGACAGACTCACAGTTCTTGTGACGTGTAAACAAAACACATTTTTCTGCACTGTACATTTTCTGCAAGGCCTAATTCTGGAATATGTTTTAAAGGTCAATCTTAAGCTTCCTGAGAGCATAAAAGGCAACTGTGGGACATGTCTGGACATGACCTCCCTGACATTGTCCACAGTTTATGTGTAACACCGGGGACACACCGGCCGCCGAAGCACCGCGAAGTGCCGGGAGGCGAAGCGCTCACGAAATTCGGCCGCTGCTCGCTGCTCCATAGTTCAGACCAGACGCTTGTTCATCTGCTCCGGTCGAGGCGCACCTCATAGTTTTTATTTTAACCACTTGGTGTCCTCCATTTCCTCTCTGCCTTTTCTCTGCTCTTTTCCTCTACACCCCCTCCCCCTTGCTGTGTGTGTGTGTGTGTGTGTGTGTGTGAACCTATGGTGTGAACCAGTTGTAGTTGGCCTATGACTTTCTGCCTCTCTGTCCTGTTTGCTCCCAAAGACACCCCAAACCACACCCTCTTCACGTGGTCACACACACAAGTTCGCTGTGTGTGTGTGTGTGTGTGTGTTTATGCAGTGTCTGTTTACAAACACATTTCACTGTCGCGGAATTGTATTTTGAAATGCTTTAATTTGTTAAATTTACTGGTCTACCTCTTATGTCTAGGTTTGACTTCCTGCCAGAATTGACACGGTTCACCTGTGGCTTGCGAAAAAAATAGAGCAGACGCCGAACGATCGCTGCACGGCGCGGGCTGGAGCGCCGGCGCGCGGCGCTTTGGCGGCCCATGTGGTCTATAGAATAGGATAACAAGGGCGCCGAATGAAGGCGTCCTCCGTTTTGCGGCGCTTCGGCGGCCGGTCTGTCCTCAGCCTAATACAGTACATATTCTAAACCTTGCTGAGGCTTCTGATATGGATTTCTAACATGTTCAATAGTAACGTCTGTTTAGCATCCTAGAGAAA
This sequence comes from Nothobranchius furzeri, assembly GCF_043380555.1. NCBI lineage: Eukaryota > Metazoa > Chordata > Actinopteri > Cyprinodontiformes > Nothobranchiidae > Nothobranchius > Nothobranchius furzeri. Next base: position 30,343,958 of record NC_091753.1, read on the forward strand.
CACGTTCTGTGCTTTCTGCCTTTTACAGGCAAACATTTAACTGGATTTAGGCTTTTACTAAGTATTTTACAAAGTACTTAATTAGTACATGGCCACATATCAAAAGTAATGTTCCTTTACAGGGCCAGCGTCTATATTTAGACACTTCCATTCACATCATAGATGATGTCAGTGGTGCACTTTTTCACATTCTCTCAGAATCACGAGATTTCACCCAACCAATCGTCAGAGATCACGGTAGTCACAGTTTGCGCCATGGCAACGTTTAACCAATCGGCGCTAAATATTGGTGTGTCTATAACAATTTTTAATATCAGATCATCGAATGCAAACTTTACTTTTAACAACTCATTTTTTTGTGACTTCCACTGGTAGGGCACAAATTTACACACACACACACACACACACACACACACACACACACACACACACACACACACACACACACACACACACACACACACACACACACACACACACACACACACACACATGTGCACGTTTTTATTAGCACACACCTCTTCTGCCTCCTCACAGTCGGCCCACATAAGTCACCGGTGTATAAAACAATTTCTTTGCACTTATTGAGCAGTACATTGCCTGCAGGCTGGACTTCTGCCGGCCGCATTATTACAACCTTTATTTAAGCAGCTTCTTTCGGGTTCAGTATTCCACTGGAGAGCAGGTCCGCAGGAAAGAGAGTGCAGTGTAGGTCTGGGGTCTTCTCACAGCCTAAGCAGGAATGCTTCCAGTCCCCAGCTGAAGCAGCCTTTAACTTTGGAATAGACTAGAGAGCCAATCTGGAGTGCAGTAAGCCTGCAGCGGTGATGGTGGCAGAGCTTAATGGAGAGACAGAGAGACTTAGTGGCTAGAGGGAAGAAGGAAGGAGAGGTTGAATTTTAACAAGCTTCAATAATAATGGGAGAAGGAGGGAGTGTGGAGCAGGAGGGAGCTCTAAAGAATCTGCTAAAAGTGCTCGGCTATATTAAAGTCGTAAACTCTATCACCTCGGTAGATTTGTGCATGGCCTGCAGGTTATAGAAAGCAAGCTTGTGACCAAGGCAGCACTAGTCTGATTCCCTGAGCTGACTCAGGTTGGCTAACTGAACGCTCACCTTTCTATCAAGAGCAACAGTTAGCTCTGAACCTTCAAATAAAAGTCTGCTCTGAGTCTGAGATGTGAACTGGTCGTTTTCTGCGTCTCTGAAAACTGATTTAATGTTGCCAAAAATAATATACATATATACGATTTTTTTTACTAAATATTTTAGTGTTTAGTCTGCTGAGAAATAAAACATGTTCAGTATAGAAATGTTACTAATGAATAAATGAAAAAGCACAATGGGCCCATCAAACATGATTCCAGTAGAATGGTGATTTCCAATCCTGTGACATTTGGCCAGTATAGAGAACATTTTTATTATTTTACTATCTGAAGACGTATTTTTAGTAAAATGTTTCAAACCCTTCAAGAGACAAAAAAAGTGTGTTTCCTTCTCGCGTGTCAATCATTTTGTGCATGCTTCTACACTGTTCCTGCACGAACCTTCAAATCCACACAACTGCTGTCAGTTGTGTTCTGAAGTACCGGTAGACGCGGCTAGTCTGAATCAAATAGTGTGACTAGTTTGACAGAGTCACTTAGAGCCGTTGTTGAGGAGAAGTTTGTGTAACTGCACTCCTGTGCTTTATCGAGTCTTTTCTGATTTAGATCAGACCTAAAGATGTGGCTGAGCTAAACAAAGGGCTAAATATAGAGGGGCTGTGTCCCTCCTGGTGTTTTTGTTTTGTTAGAGATGGTTTTTATAAAGAGTATAGCTTAAAGTAATCACCAAAACGATTGCACCATCTGTGTTACGTTACTTCAGCACGCAACACAGGTCCATAATTCATATTTAATAATGTTTAAGTAATTTATGATGGGGTTTATTTTTTGTTAGAATTTTTGATTTCTTATTCATTTTGAGATATCAAACAATTTGTTGGTGTAAAAATTAGTTTGGAATGATGCTTGTTTTAACATTAGAAAGTATTTATTCCAGTAGGGAGAAGAGCGCAACTTTGCAAGTTGACATTGTCTTCAGCAATAGATTAAAAATGTATCACCAAAGACCAGGAGAGTAGAGATCAACACAATCCCTTTATTGCTTTCTGGTGGAGTCCTCGATGAAAACTGTGCATAGCTCACGAGGGCGGTGCGTATAACGTATTATGTGAAGAGATAAATGAGTGTGTGTGTTGGGGGGGGGGGGGGGGGGGTATGCTGTCTGGGTATATTAGACCTAAAAAGAAAAGATTACCCAATATCTTCAGGGCTGATGGTGCTGAGTCTTACGAACAGAAGGTATAAACTGTACAAGCTTCTGTTTTGGGTAAAAAAATCTTAGAACTATCAAATGGAAAAATGTTTTAATTGGATTTTTATATGGAGCTTTATCCATCCATCTATCCTAGAAAGCACATGATTTTTTTGTTTTATTGGTTTGAACCTTATTGACAAATTTTAGAATTATTATTATTATTATTTTTTTTTTCAGAACACCAGTTGAAAGCTGTGGTCCATCTCTGGCCGTTGCCATTGACCTAAAATCACTAACCAGAGACACAGAGGAGGAGGAGGAGGAGGAGGAGGAGACATCTTACTGCCTAAATGGTATTCCACTTGTCCACATGTAACCAGATGCATGTCCATCTCTACATCCACATGCATCACTGGATATTAAAAAAGAGCATTGCTATGCTCGGATCATGATGTTTTAGCTATGTTCCCTTACCTTTGTGATACACGTAGGGCAAAGAGGCTCTCAAACTCTGTGCTGGACACAGTTGTCTGTGACAGTTGACCTGCACAAGTACACATTTACACACACATCACAGTCAGATATACAAACACAGGTTTGCTAAATCTTTTTCTCTCAGTGGGTCAGACATATCAGTGCTGGGTTATCCATCCATGGCAGCGTGACAGGTAATCACTGGCTGTGATTGTGTGGGTAGAGGGCTGTTATAGGTAGCTTAAAACTGACAGAGTAAGGAATGAGGCGAGCAAAGGGAGCGAGGGATCGGCTTGTAGTCTGGAGCCTGCTATCTGTGGCTCATCAGTCAGTAAAGTGCTCCGATTTTCTACCAAAAGCTGAAAGAAGATGGGCAGATCAGAATTATTTCTCTCTTTCCAGACCTCTGCAGTCAGCTGCTTCTTATCCTAAAGGTTAAGATGATCTCTGATCTTACTCTGGTTGCTTTAAAGAGTCAACCAGTTAGACACAAAATAACTTCTGTTTTAATGAAGGACCGGGTGTGTTGCATGAAGCAGGTGCACACACACACTAACACACAGACACACTGCCTTCACATCACCCCATGGGTCTGACAGCACAGGAAAATAAGAATTTAAAACAAGGGGGTGCTCCCCACACTATGCAGTAAACAACATTCCTTATTCATGCACATGCACACACACACACACACTCGTTTCTCAACGTTTCATGTTTAAAGATGGAAGAGGAGGAGAAACTCTGCAACCTGTTGTAACTGGTGTGAATTTAAATCAAAGTTCGAAGCAGGTGGTAGGAATGAGTTATCAGATGCTGAACAGATCCACATCTCCCAAAGACACTAATGGTTTTGTTTTATTGACATTTATTGGAAACTACAAGAAAGAAGCATCAATTATTAAAATCTGAGCAGAGTAAAGTCGTGGTGTAGGAACCAGGCGAAAGGTGCCTGTAGAAAAAAGATTATAATGATAACTTTAAATTGAACAACGTCTTCTATGGGCAAATACTGTATTTAACGTACAAGAGAATTAAGGCGTTGTCAAAAATGTAAAAGAAAATTATTTTAGCTTTTATCTTCTTTATAATAGTCTCATATAATATAAAATGTGTATCCTTTATTAAGCATATTTTAAACGAATACACGTTGCTTACTACTTTTCATCTTTATTTTTTATTTTAATCAAATCTCGTAAATATGTCCAATGTTACATAATCCCAGAAAACGTGTCCGCACTCAGTCTCAGCTACTAACAGAGGAATAGCTTCAAACTCTCTTTGCACCGGTGCTGGTGACTGGTTTCTGAGTTGTTTGGTCTCAAAAGTGAATAAGTTGTAGTTGTACATTCAGTGATAGTTTATTTAAAATTTGTGCAATGGTTCACGAAATATGTTTGCTGACAAACAAGTTAAAATATAGAAAACAAACATTTCCTTGGTCAGCATTCGTGCCATCTCAAACTCTAGATGACAGGCACAACAGGGGTGTTTTTTAATCAGCTGCCATTTTACATTGATCTGACTGACTTTTATTAAAATCTACTTTTCTGTTAATGGTAAATGGCCCGTATTATATAGTGTCTTCTCTGGTTCTACAACCCCCCATGGCACTTTACAACTAACCTGCCATCTACACGCACATTCCCCATAAAAATAAAAATGATACAATGAGTTTTTGAAGGTAAATCATTTAAAAATATTTTCCCTTGTTTTACTCCTGCCTAATCTTTATTCATATCTTTATCCATCGTAGCTGATGAAGAGGATTTTCATAACTACTGTGCATCACTGTTAGCTGTCCCCAACAGCAGCAGCAAACCTGAGCCACAGGTTTCCACACCCACACCTTTCATTTTCATCAAGGTCCTGGAAGAGGTGAGAGTGAACAAGTGTTTCTATCTCTCTCTCTCTCTCTCTCTCTCTCTCTCTCTCTCTCTCTCTCTCTCTCTCTCTCTCTCTCTCTCTCTCTCTCTCTCTCTCTCTCTCTCTCTCTCTCTCTCTCTCTCTCTCTCTCTCTCTCTCTCTCTCTCTCTCTCTCTCTCTCTCTCTCTCTCTCTCTCTCTCTCTCTCTCTCTCTCTCTCTCTCTCTCTCTCTCTCTCTCTCTCTCTCTCTCTCTCTCTCTCTCTCTCTCTCTCTCTCTCTCTCTCTCTCTCTCTCTCTCTCTCTCTCTCTCTCTCTCATTTGTGTGAAAACATTGATTTATTTTGTTCTTCCCAGACACCCAGAGACGTGAAGAGAGACCCTGCAGAACCACAGAAGAGACAGAACAGACAGTAAGACTCAAATTAAAAACACAAGTGTTAACCATGACTCATCAGACACCTGTCACATTTATGCTATTCTGCTTAATAACGAGGACAGACATTGGTGGATTGGCCACCAAGAGCACCAGGACATTTCCTGGTTGCCTTGATGCAGAACTGGCCTTCTCATTTTTGCTCCTAAAGCCTGATTAATACTTCTGCATCGGTGCGGAAGCTCACAACGCTGCTATGCGCCGGAGCAAGGGCTATATGACAGGGTCACAGAGGGTGACGAAGCCAGACTCCAAGTTTTAAACATCCGTCAAAAGTGGTAGAGACCGCAAGCTGTGATTGGTCAGGACGCCACTTTCTGTAAATTCATCAACGGCACCGCCATTGCCCCATTAAAAAGTAAAAAGATATTCAGCGGCAGACCTGGAACAGGTTGAAGAACGCATTGTGGAAAAATTCAGAAAATATGAACGTTTTATTCACCCGTGACTGAAGGAGTACCAAAATATGGAGCAAACATTTTATTTGTGGAAGAAAATTATGAGAAACTTGAGTTTAGAGCATGGTTTAGAGGTGGCGACCCCATGAAGAAGTGGAGGAGAATGATGGACACATTTGTCCGTTTTATAAAGTCTCTGAAACACATAAACACATTAGGAAATACATTATCATGGACCAGATACACAGGCGAAATGATGGCATGGTACCACAGAAAAGCTCTACGGCCTCTGTTGTCCTGGTGGGGAATGGATTTGCAACACTCCTCAGGTGACGGACAAGTCCAAGACCAAAACATGTCTGTCAATGTGTGTGTGGGCGTCTCTCCCTCGCGGAGCTGAGGAGTATAAATCAGGCTTAACAACACTCGTTTGTAGAATCCACATCGGATAACTGAGCTGCTAGTATTTCTCTTCTCTATTGCATGTGTGATTTATCTCCCTGTTAGTTTTTAACTAAGAAAAAATAAACACAAAGTAAATTTATTTTAGAATATATTGTCAATATGGTTGCAAATACTTTTATATATTACTCACAAAATGTACTGTTTTTCAGAATCGATACTGTTCAGCAGAGTTCCCGAAGCGAACATAGTTCTTCTAGACATGCGTCCTTCAAAGCTGACCACTTCCCTCTAGATTCAACACAGCCACCCAAACAGCCTGTGAAACCAGCCAAGGTTCATTCATCTGACAATCACAATCCCAAACCAAAGCAGTCAGGCAAAGGTAATATGTGTTATAGATCTCAATACTGTCTGTATAAATGTTTCCACGTAGAGTGATTATAAGTATTTTGAAGAATTTTGTCTTTTCCAGAATTTCCTTCTGAAAGTAAGACATCATCTTATCCTATTTCTGACAACCTTGGAACATCAAAGAAGTCAGTCAAGACACCAACTCCACAGTCATGTAGGCCCGTTGGCTCTCACGCTATCCACAAATCAAAAGTACACCACGGGTCACCACAACTTTCATCCTCATTACCCCATTCACGATGTGAAATCACCAATCCTTCCCACTCCCCTGATTCACTTTTCACTGATGTTTCAGTTCTGGATGGAAACTTGTCAAAAATCCCCAAAGAGTATCTTTCCTCTTGTTCATCAGCAGGGTTTCCCCTGAGGTCTACTTTCACAGTTTCACCATCAAGTTCTACTCTGTTGGACTTATTGCCAAAGGTTTACCACTCAGCCCCACAACAAAAAGGCACAGACTCATCTCTCTTGTCACAAACCGCCCCCTCCCAGTTGTTTGCAGAAACAAGCTCATCTCTGGAGATTCGTGAAGCTCCAGCAGGCAATCTCTTCTTCCCACAGCAATCCCAAGATTCCACGAGTGACCTCCAGTTTCTTCCATCAGAAAATCAACCCACACATTCTTTATCACCTGTTTCGTTTCAACTTCAACCACCAGTGAAGTCCTTGGAACCCGTTTTGTCAATAGTGAGCCCCGTCCCAAGCCATGGTTCTGTTTATTCCAACAGAATGTCAGATCTCAAATATAGAGATGATCCAGTTTTTGTGTCATCATCGTCTAATTTCCACAAGTCAATTCTGTCACATCAGGATAGACGTCTCCTCTCAAATGTCATCAACGGTCCTGGGAAAACCGACAGGATCAAGGAGCCATCTGTAGGTAAATGGATCATCATTTTATAAATGTCCTAAAGACGAGTTTCACTAAGAAACCATCGGGTTAAATATGAAAATAATCTACTTCTATTTCCTTTGTAAGCTGCAGACAGAAAATAGACAGGGAAACACTCATATTAGAAAAGCCATGGAGATGTGCGTTACAGTAAAATTAACATTCATGGACTCACCGTACTCACTCACTACAGGGAAGGCTGTTTTTGTTTTAGCATCCATCAAACAGCAATTCAATTCAGTTCAAAGCTTTATTTGTAAAGCACCTTCAAGGCTTCAGCCCATTCAATGAGCCCAAAGCGCTGCACACAGTACATAAGAAATGTAAATCACAATGAATAAATAGATAATAAAAGCAATTAAAACTGTGCAAAGATGGTAAAAAACCAGTAGAAGCTAACCTTTAGCATTGGCAACTGCACCACACAGCAGAACTCCTTCAGTCTTGTGTTATTTGTGGAAATAAAACATCAGCGTTGCAAAGCAAACAGAGTCAGTGGCAGAGTCACGTTGCTGTTATCCAATCAAAGGTAAGATGTCAGGAAATAAGATTCCAAATCCCGCCATGTTCAGTTCTCCCCTGCTGTGGCGCATTTCTAGGTCCTCAAACAGGAGCGCCAGAGCTTTATTGGCACCGAGGTTGACTCACAAGGCATTCATTTATTCTAGAGACCACTGCAAGAATGAAAAAATAAAATCAAGTGTACTTGATCTTTAAATCAGTTTACTCACATGTGTCTCCAAATGCAAGTATCTCCCATAGGTGTGGTGTAAGTCTGGTAGAAAGACCTCACATAAACCTGTTAGCTTCTCATTGATGGTTTTGTGGCTTCAGCTACAAATCTGTGTGTTTACTTCATGTAAATAGATTTTTGTTTGAGCTTTGGTTGCCATCCTCGCTCCTTGTTGCCTAGGATAAACATCAAAGCTCTTCACTGTAACTTACGTGAGATGAGATTTTTATGTCTTTCTTCATTATCATTAGTCACACAACAGTGCTAATTCACACAGCTCACATTTAACAACTCTAACCAAGATTACGTGAGATTAACTCAAAGCCATTTATGTCAGAGCTACACTTGTCAAAGTCAGATTCTTCTTCTGGTGAAGGGAAATAAAAAAGTGTCACACATGAGTAGCCTCTAAGTTGCTTGCATGGATAATTATATTAGTACTTATTTTCAGGACAGGTATTGTTTGTGTGCATTCATGTGCTGTCATAAGTGTTTGTTTTCACATAAAATACACCTTTTATATTTTATTCCCCCTTTTTTATTAATCGATTTTAAACATTTTGTAATTCAGGACAACATTATTTGCTGTTAACCAAAAGTCAGTTCTGTTTATTGAACACGGGTCTCTGCATTCTATACATTTAAAATAAACACATTGCCATGCCACATTTAAACACAGATTACAGTGTATATAAATAAATGGCTTGTGACTGTCAGAGTAATAGTTTCCTTTCATTCCCCTGGGATGTCAAAACCAATCCAGATCCAACTACGAAACATGTTCTTTTATATTTATGAGAATCGATCAAAGTTTGTTTTTTTAAATGATTAACTGATATAAAACTGTAATAGACAGAAAAGTAATTACGCTGCAGAGCCTGGCTCTGTTTTTTTTTCCTGCAGATACACTCACACACACACACACACACACACACACACACACACACACACACACACACACACACACACACACACACACACACACACACACACACACACATACTTATGTGTGTATCTCTTTAGGATCATTACACTGAAATGTAGCTTTGTTTAGCTCCTTACCCAATTTACTTATTCTAAAAAATTACACATTTGTCTACTTTTAGAAACATTCCACCAAAATGTGAGCATGCTTTTCTCATTAAGATAATTTTATACCTTTTTACTCTTCTTAAAAAAAGCCTTGATTGTCTTCAGAAGATCCAAAATGCTGCTGTTGGAGTTTTGACACGTGACTCCCATTCAGCCTTTATCTCAGTGGTTTCTTGAGTTGAGTCTTTAAAAAGCAGCTCAAGACATTTTATTTTGAAGAGCATTAATTAACACATTTAAAGTTTTATTTAACTATTTTTATTGAACTGCTTTGTATTTTATTGTGAGGAACTGCGTTTTTTTTAAAAGTTAGATCAAAAACCCTTCTAAGCATTTCTTAATTACTTACTTCACAACATGATCACTAATACACTGCCCCGCTCCAAAAAAACCTCCACCTGGATTTAACTAAGTAAATAGGAATGGGCCTCCTATTGGGTATTTTCTGAATGGGTGATAATCTTTCAGCTGGCAACACATGTGAAAAGACACATCTGGTGGTCGTGGAAAATATTTTAGTCTATTAGCAAAGGCTCAAATCACTGGCATGCATCAAGCAGAGAAAACATCTAATATGACTGGATTAAGAACTGTCCAATGCATTATTAAAAACTGGTCTGATGAGTCCAGATGGACCCTGTTCCAGACTCCAGAGTGATGCACCCATCATGCCTTGTGCCTACCTGTGGGGCAGTGCAATGATCTGGGATTCTGCAGTTGGTCAGGTCTAGGTTCGGCAACAGGATGTGCTCCAAGAATGAGGTCAGCTGACTGTCTGAATAAACTGAATGACCAGGTTATTCCATCTTCCCTGATGGCACAGGCATTTTCCAAGATGACAACACCAGGATTCATCGGGCTCAAATAGTAGAGTGGTTCATGGAGCGTGAGACATCATTTTACCACATGGATTGGCCACCAGAGTCCAGACCTAAACTCTATTGAGAATCTTTGCTGGAGAAGGCTTTGCGCAGCGGTCAGACTACCATCATCAATGCAAGATCTTTGTGAAAAAGTAATGCAACACTGGATGGAAATATATCTTGTGACATTGCAGAAGCTTAGTGAAACAATGCCACAGTGAATGTGTGCTGTAATTAAAGCTGAAGGTGGTTGAACAAAATATTAGAGCGCGTGGCCTTTTTTTGGGTGGTGACTTTCTTTTGGGCCAGGCAGTGTACCTTCTTAACACAACATACCTAGCATAATCCATAGCAGATAGCTAGGCTACTGTAGGAGATTGGAGGGTTTAATTATGACCAATAAGATGTGATGATTCTATATAATTATAGAATATCAATCTGATTGATCTTTGAATGTTTATCCAGAATAATTTAGGATTCTTTGCTTATTCAGGGACCATAAACACACTTTGTATTCATTTAGACAGAGTCAAGTATATAATTAAAAATAAACTTTATTTTCAAGACTAAGTACAATACATGACAAGCTATGAATAATGATATGTGATGGATGGATGTGTGATGATGGTGTAAAGCAGGTGTTCATCAGAAACTTTGTATCTGAAAGAAATTGTGAATTCTGGGTGTAAAACAATTTGGTCTGCTATAAACTAGAGAGTTGACTATTAATAAAGCAACATCAGACGCAAACTGTTGAATCTTCGAACCCTGATGGAGACCCCCGTTGCAGATCCTGAATGTCAGGAAGTCGTGTGGACCCCAAAGCACCGATGTCCGTAGAAAAAACCCACAGTACGACCAAAACGGCCTCGAGTTGTCTCCAGGTCAAAATAGGCATGAAGGTTGGTTGCGTCTAAGACGGATGGACTCAAAGTGCTGTGCGGCTGTGTCAGCTTGCAGCGTGCAAACAGGTTTTGACTGTATGCCAAAGAGATGTTTCAAAAGAGGCTGGTTCCGAATTGGCCACTTTGGAATGTCAGTTGAAAACCGAGTAACTCAGGCAGTCAATCTAGTTTTAAATCTAGAGTTTATCATTTCTGCGAATCAGAATTTGACATGCTTGTCGGCGTTACCAAACATCCCTCAGAAAATCACACCTTCCAGATACAAGATGTTTTTGTTCTGTGGATAAAGAATCTTTAAACTTATGTGATGTGACCTTAACCTGAATTTGCATCTAATGCACATTGTGTATGAGTGTAGATAATGATTCACTTGTTAAATCAAACATTACTGATCATAACAAAAAATGGATCATTGTAAGCAAAAATATTCATTTCAACTTCACGTAATTAGGCACAGATTATTCAAACATTATTATTATTATGGCCTGTATTTGGTAAATGGCCTGTATTTGATACAGCGCCTTCTAGAGTCCTGGAACCCCCCAAGGTGCTCTACAACACAATCAGTCATTCACCCATTCACACACAGTCACACACTGGTGGGGATGAGCTACGATGTAGCCACAGCTGCCCTGGGGCACAGTGACAGAGGCGAGGCTGCCGAGCACAGGCGCCACCAGCAGGCAACGTGGGTTAAGTATCTTGCCCAAGGACACAACGACAGCAACAGACTGAGCGGGGCTCGAACCTGCAACCTTCCAATTACGGGGCGAGCACTTAACTCCTGTGCCACCGTCGCCCCATCCATTATTATTCATATAACATCTGGTTCATTCAACCATATGATTATTTAATGATTATTTAACTTACTGTATGAGTTGTAAAAGTTCACTTTTCATTCAGAGTATGGAATCCAGCAGTCTTATCAGAGGAAAGCTTTGTTTGGAGACATAGGCTGACAATCTTGTCTTCAGGGAATATCAACAAGCACAGTAGTGTCTCCTGGGCTGTAGAAGATAGAATATAAAATCTGCTTAGAAAATTGAATTATATCTGTAGATGACCGGTCACTATGTAGGTCAATATGTAGGTGAAAATCGACCCTTTCTGGACGTTACACTTCAACAATCCATCCATCCATTATCTGAACCCGATTGTAAATGCAGGATTGCGGGGGGGGGGGGGCTGGTGCCTATCTCCAGCAGTCAGTGGGCAAACAGGCGGGGTAGACCCTGGACAGATTGCCAGTGGTTACAATAATAACATGTAAAAATGCATCGGACTATTCCAACAGCAGACGATGAAAACATAACGGTGCACAAGATCAAACAGCAACTGTTTCACAAGAGAATTATAAAGTTAATGGAAGGCTTTAACCTTTCTGAATCTGTGGGATTTTCTAAACTCCTCTGCATGGAAGGAAGCTTTGGGATTGCACCTAAAATATGAGCTGAACTTTGCTTTGACCTTGGCATAGAATGTTTCACTAATATGTATTCATCTTTGTCATTCAGCCACTAAGTGTGCTTTCATCTGTTGCGGCACCTCACCTCCATGTTTCATCACTCACAATTGTTGGTTTGGTTTCTTAGATCATTTCATTCAAGCCTAAAACATTCAGAACATTTAGCTTTGTTGCATTTTCATCTTTTAAGGTTCAATCACACCTAAATTGCCAAATGTTATATTATTGTAATTTTGAGCTCTGCTCCAGACATTTCTCTCTGACTGCTTAGGTTTTTATTTGTGTTAACATTTGGTTATCAATTAAAACTGTTGCATTTAAATGGCGTCGATGACAGTGGCAGAGGAGTTAAGTGGTGGTTTAGTAACAGGAGAGTTGCCGTCGTGTCCTTGGGCAAAACACAGGGCGCTATACAAGCTGTTTACCAATTGAATGCAACTCATAAGTGAGCTAAAATAGAAGTCATAGTTTCCTATAAAGTGCATTGACAGTTGAAACAGAATAAAGGTTTATTTTTCTAAACTTTCCCAACTTTCCAGCTTTTTTTTCTGCTTCTACTCTTATGTTTATCCATCATCTCTGCTTTCATTCATTCTTCACGTACACCACTTCTTACAGCTGTTTGACCGGTGAGACACTGAATGCCAACTTTATCTGCCAATTAGAGCCTCACAGTGTCAAGGACACTCGCATCACATAATACCGTCTTCCTTGGATATTACAGAAGAAACATTGGCTTCAGAGGTTCAAAGCGTGATAAGCAAGGACAGACTGAATGTTTTTTCTTTTCTTTTACTCTTCACCTTGAAAGTCCAGCATTGTTTAAAAGAACCCAATGCACAGTTATCGTGCCGTACTATGGTTGAACATTTTGAAAAAAAAAGTTTTTTTTTATTTGTATCGTGAGTCATAACTCAAAGGAAGCTTTCATTCTTTAAATGTGTGTGTGTGTGTGTGTGTGTGTGTGTGTGTGTGTGTGTGTGTGTGTGTGTGTTTGCTTACTTCACACAGACGGTGGAGATGAAATGTCCAGTGATAGCTTGGTTTTGGCTCCACATGAAGGAGACTCTTCAGGCAAGGAAGCTCAAATACAAGGACATTTAACAAGAAAAGAAATCCGGAGGAAAGAAAGATATTCCTGCGGTGTCTCATCTAAAAGATTTCTTTGTTTCTACAGAGGCAGATCAGCTGGCTGATGCACGAGAACAGGAGTCGAAACCACTCATGGTAAAACATTTCCAGATTCTAGTGTACTTTTAATTTTCTGAAAGGGTCTGAAGCTCTATAAAGTGTCGCCCTCTCCTTGTGAAGAGAAAAAATGACTTTTAGTAACACATTTGGCAAAAATTTATGTACTTTTAAGACATTTTGTACAGAAGCGTATTATTGTCAATGCGAGGAGAAAAATAAAGGGTCAGTATCTCGGAAAACCTGTCAACCTGACGAAGTTTGCAGCCGCAAACGAAACGTTGCAAGTAAATGAAACCTTTGTGTTTTAAAAAGAACTAAAAGATGGAATTAGAATTTCAACACAGCACAAGCACACCAAAGATGGAAAACGGGAACGTTTTTCTTTATTACAAGATACTGAAATTTTTTTCCCCACACTAACGGTAAAATGTTACATAATATTTTTTTCTTTGAATCGTTCATATATAATGCAATTCACAGATAAACTGTTACTTTACTTGTTATTTCATGGTCGGTGACTCTGAGTTTCATATGTTGGCTAAACGTAAAAATAGCCTCCTTCCCCTATCTCCTGCATTAGCCCCCAATAGAAAGACAGGGAAATGCTTGGATTAAAAAAGCCTGTCAGATCTACGTCACATTTGAAATTAGCATTCATGGACTCACCCATATTGAGTCACAACTGGAAAGGCTGTTGCTGGTTTAGCATGCAGAGTATGTTTATGTTTATGTTTATTTATTTGGCAGACACTTATATCCAAAGCGATGTACAATTTTTTAACTTGTAGGGCATGTTGTTATCTGTAGGGGAAACCGGAGTTCCCGGAGGAAACCCACGCATGCATGGGGAGAACATGCAGCTCCAAGCCGAAAGGCCACAGCCGAGTTTCGAACCTGCAACCTTCTTGCTGCGAGGCAGCCCATGCAGAGTAGAGCGCTTCTCATCTAGAAGAAGCTAACTGTTAGCATTAGCCACTCCACAACACAGCAGAACTCCTTCAGGCTTGTGTTATTTGTGAAGATAAAAACATCAAAGTTTCAGAGCAAACTGACTCAGTGGTAGAGTAACGTTGCTGTTAGCCAATCCAAAGCGAGATGTTTGAATATCTGTTTTCTGCTCGTCTCTCCTCTGGCTCACTTCTGTTTCCTGAAACAGGAACAACAGAACTTTTTTTCCCACAGAGATCAACTCACAAGGCATGCCTTTATGCTAGAGACCACTGCAAATGTGTTGAAAAAACTAGATGACAACTTGAATAATCAACAGTGTCTCATTCTGTAGTTTACTTCAGAAATGCCCACAGTGAAGAATAGAAGGAATACATTAACAAGTTTCTGAACTTCATTACTCTGGACATAATTACCATATAGAAAGAGATGACCTGAGCGACTCAGTTAGTTATGACTTTTATTGTTGCTGACCTGATCCATTGGATATCATTGGTATCACACTAATTACTTTACATCCTTCGTCTATACTGTAGCTCAGAGATGCAGAAAGCTGTGGTGTTAAAGGTGGGAGGCTCGGAGGGAAGCAAACAGAAACATATTGGATTAAAAAGGAATCATTATCTGCCATTTAATGACATGAATCCCTTATATTGTGACAGAAATGAAAAAGAAAGGAAGACCCAGTCCTTTATTAAAAAACTTAAACAATTATGTTACAGATTGTAAAGATGGTGGTTATCTGTTGCTTCTGGATCTCGTCTCTTCAAAGTTTCTTCAATTTCCGCCCCCTCTGTCTTTTCTCATGTCCTCTTTGCTTTCTTTCTGACTTTCCCTTTTTTAAGGTAGCCAGGGATTTGCATCCTTCACATTCTGCGAGGATCCTGGTGAACACAAAGAAATCATTTTCCCCTTACTCTTGCACAGCTTCCCCATGTTTGGTCTCCTGTCATTTCTGTATTTATATTTTACCGGCTTCCTCTTGTCTTTCCCCATCCGTGCTCTTTCCTTGCTCTTAGCAGCATTATTCCCACATGCCTTCCCCCCCGTATTCTCCCCTGCCCATCTGCAGGGTCTTGCAGGGCTAGCATGCTAATGCATCAGATTTAATCGTAACTAAACAGAGCTGCCTCGCTTTACTCCCGTCTCACAGGACACTTGCCTAGGAGGAACAGCTAACCACAAAACAATTGGGAGATGCTCTTGCCAGCTCCAGGGGTTAATTAAAAATCAATTCATCCACTGGAAACAAAGGCAACTGAGAGAGATGGGAATAATATCTCGTATAGAATGTTGTCTTATTAATATGCATTTACACACTCAAGAACTTATATACAGTTGTGTCAAAAAATCCCAATGTTGATGTATTTTTATTTCCTCCTCCTAGTCCTCTTACAGTGATGTACTCAATTTGTATTTATTTTTGATACCTTTCTGTGCATAGCATCCTTTAGCCTCACTTTAGCTACGTTTTCCTCTCTTACTCATTTATTATTCCATCATTTTCCTTCAATCCAACAGGCTCCTTTGTCCCTCCATCTGTTTCCATATCCCCTTAGGTGATGCAACACCAGATTGCTGGGTCCGGATCAGAGTGGTTCTGTGATGTGGACGAATTTTCACCTTCAGGTTTGGACATGGATGCTGGACACTGCGACTCACCAGCCTATGCACACTGCGATCGATTTCACGCATGCCAACTTTCAGTGCATGGCTCAGATCCAACAGGTTGGTTTAAGGCTGGTGGTGGGGTGGGTGGCTAATTTCATTTTTATGGTTTATTTATTTATTTATTTATTTATTTGTCAGTGTAACTATGTTTCCTAAGTCTAAATCGTGCTTTTCTAAAAGCTGCATCAGAAATGGCTACACCTGTTTTTGTGCTTCAGGAGATATAAGATTTTAAAGATTACTTCTGTGTCCAACTTTGCTGGAAAATACTTTCCAATTTACCAGCATTATTCATATCACAAAGGCCTCATAATAGGATTTTGAACCAATATGTAACAATGTAGAGCTTACAAAAGACATGAAAATGAGTTTAAAACCCAAAGGAGTCTTGGCTGCTTGGTGAAACTACAGAGATACGGGACAACGCAGACAATTTACTTCTCGTTGGTCCAAAGGGAGTTTTCCTCAGATGTGCTCTTTATTATATGTGTGTGTGTGTTTGTCAGTGCATGCTTCTGAGCCTGTGTGCTTCTTACGCCTATGTTTAGTTCCCTGATTTCTGTGAAAGAATCCCACACAGAGAGAGACACAGGTCTCATTCCCCAGCCACTAACACTCCTAAAGCCCCCAAACGCTAACGTCTGTATTCCATCGAGTGAAGTTCCACAAAAATAAACAGTAATGAACAAGAGTCTGCTTCTAGACCTGCAGAAAGAGAGAAAATAAATAAAAATCAAAATTAAAAGAATGGGACACAACAACAATACAACACGATCAAGCTATCACTGCGTCAACCTGATGAGGAAATATTAAATCAACATTGTTTAACTGAACAATCACACGATAATAAATCACAGTGCATTACGTGCCAACCACAGCCTTAAGACATGTGTTGAACGTGCCGAAGTCCATACTTATGAGAGCACCATGTGAGCACCTGTGTGTGTACACGCGCTTGTTTATTTAAGGTTTCTCTATAGGAGCGTCCAATAGAGGGTGTGAGGGGCCACAGATCTGCCCCCCCCCCCCCCCCCAACCACCACCAAGATGTGCAGGAGATGGAGGGAGCTCCAAGTCCCAGAGATCCAGGAGCTGCCCCAGAGCACAGGAACCCCAGGGAGAGTGCAACCAGAAAAGCCCCTGCCCCCCTCAACCAGCAGCCGACAGAGCCCCGGGAGATATCAGCGGCAAGCCCACAGGCCCGCCGGCAGCCTCCCATCCCCAGCCGGCCGAGCACGGAATCCAGCCACCCGGGACCCAGGGGCGACCAGCCCCGCCGGGGCCCCAGCAGAGCCCAGGGACCCAAACCCCACCAGGCAGCCACCGGGATTATTCAGGCAGACGCCAAAAATCTTAAACCCCCACGAACACTCAGGCAGACCAAGGCGCCACACTCCACACCAGGTGTGGCAGGAGGAAGGGAGGTGAAGATGTATAGCAGCAAAAAAAGTCCCAGGAGAGGGGAGGAGTCAAAGGCCCCACCTGACATACACAGTCATACACAAACACAGTCACACACTCCCTCCCTCATGCTCACACATACACATACAACCAAAGACTTACAAAAATGCACGCCGGACACCCACTCATGCTCCCCATACACACCCTATTTACTCTGGTCTCGGTACTGCTGCACAAAGGGTACAACCATCACCGGTTCCCAGAGTTCGACCCTTTCTGCTGGAGTGCTGATGAGCAGGCTCCCCCACCCAACGCTGAGCAAAGTAACCCACCACCTCAGACCCCAACCAGACAGCCAGATCCCCCTCCAAGCCTCCAGCCCCAGGAAGCCAAGCGACAGCAGAGGTGTGCTAAGATTTTTATCTTTTTTGAAGAAAAACATTGTAAATGGCCTGTATTAGTATAGCATCTTGTTAGGGTTCTACAATCCCCCAAGGCGATTCACAACACAATCAGTCATTCACCCATTCCCACACACATTCACATACTGGTGGGGATGAGCTACTATGTAGCCACAGCTGCCCTGGGACGTGCTGACAGAGGCAAGGCCTGCCAAACACTGGCGCCACCAGTCCCTCCAACCACCACCAGCAGGCAAAGCAGGTTAAGTGTCTTACCCAAGGACACAACAGCAGCATTCTCTGTCAAAGCTGTGTCATTTTTTAAGTTGACTCTGAGTGCATTAAATCTTCTTTAGCGGTTCACCTCATTCTTTATTATTATATTCCACAGTTAAATTCTGCTGGGACAGGCATTAGTGACACACATTGTAATGCTGGGAATCTGTTATTTTTTATTTATTTATTTGTTTGTTTCAATTAAGGAAGCTCTGATCCGATCATGTGTTTTTGAAAGGATCACAATCAGGAGAAATAAATTGGATATAATCTTTTAAAACAATAAGCATGACTTTTTAAATTCATCCTGAGATTGTCACGTTTAGGGAGCAGGAGGTTAGGACCAAAGATGCAGAACCCAGGATGACAAGAGGCAGGAGTTGAATTGTAAGTGAAAATCCTTTATTTTGAGGAAGAACAAAAATAAATCCAAACGGAGGGAGCCAAAATTCAAGAATCCAGGGAGTCAAAAACACCAGAGGAACGAGCAGACTGACAGGACTAATAACGCTGACAAGCAACAACAAGCAAACATTAATGGACCGACAAGAACACAGAGACAAGGAGGGCTTATATAGACAGGGAGGAGCAATTAGGGAAACAGGAAGCAGGTGTGTGGAGTGAGGCTGGAGGGAAGGCAGGTGACAACAATTATCTGGATGGGGAAGAGAACCAGTGGAGGGCAGATAAACCTAACACTATGTAAAACACAAAACTAAACCTAAAGACTAAGGGAAGAACTCACACAAACACATACACATACTGAGACACACAAACTATGAACTGGGGAACAAGAGGCTGTGGCTATAACTTAAGACACACAACAGAGATGCAGACAAAGGACACATGAGGGCGCTAAGAGAACACAAAAGGGAATCCAGAGAGGGATGGAGAAACATTAGGAGACACATGGGGAAAGACGCAGACAAAGGACACATGAGGGCGCCATGAAACACAAAAGGAGAACCTGGAGTGGGAACTGGAGGGCTGGGGAACAAAGGGACACAGAACATGACAGTACCCCCCCCCCCCCCCCCCCCCCCCTCAAGGGCGGATACCAGACGCACAAAACCAGAACAAGACAAAAACAGAAACAAAAGACAAAGACAAAACAGGACACGAGAGACCACAGGGCGGGAGAGGAGGGCCCGGACAAAAAACAACCCACAAGGGTGGGCGAGGAGGGTCCAGGGACCAGGGGACTCTGGGGGCCGGCAACGGGGAACCAGGAGATGGGACCGGAGAAGTCTAGGGGGCCGGCGACGGGGAACCAGGAGACGGGACCAGAGGAGTCGTGGGGGCCGGCGACGGGGAACCAGGAGACGGGACCAGAGGAGTCGTGGGGGCCGGCGACGGGGAACCAGGAGGCGGGACCTGAGAAGTCTAGGGGGCCGGCGAAGGATCTCTGGAGACAGGGATTGTGACTGGAACACTTGCATCTGGGAGACTGGAACTAGGAGACCTGAGAGTTGGGAGACTGGAAGACTTGTGACAGGGGAGAGTGGGACACTTGAGACTGGGGAGAGTGGGACACTTGAGACTTGGGGAGAGTGGGACACTTGAGACTTGGGGAGAGTGGGACACTTGAGACTTGGGGAGAGTGGGACACTTGAGACTTGGGGAGAGTGGGACACTTGAGACTTGGGGAGAGTGGGAGACTTGAGACGGGGACATGGAGACGCCCACTTCAGAGCAGGGGCTCGAGACGTCCACTTCAGAGCAGGGGCTCGAGACGTCCACTTCAGAGCAGGGGCTCGAGACGTCCACTTCAGAGCAGGGGCCCGAGACGTCCACTTCAGAGCAGGGGCCCGAGACGTCCACTTCAGAGCAGGGCCCCGAGACGTCCACTTCAGAGCAGGGGCCCGAGACGGGAGGCGTTGACGTCTGGACCGGGGGCTAGTGGACGGGCTGGACGGGGGGCTCGTGGACAGGCTGGACGGGGGGCTCGTGGACAGGCTGGACGGGGGGCTCGTGGACAGGCTGGACGGGGGGCTCGTGGACAGGCTGGACGGGGGGCTCGTGGACAGGCTGGACCGGTGCGACCTTCAGAATCACCACTGGAACTAGAGACAGAAGAGAAATCAGACCAGAGGAGACGTCGTCAGACGAGCCGACATCAGGAGAGCCGACATCAGGAGAGCCGTCATCAGGGGAGGCGACGTCATCAGGGGAGGCGACGTCATCAGGGGAGGCGACGTCATCAGGGGAGGCGACGTCATCAGGGGAGGCGACGTCCTCAGGGGCGGCGGCGACGTCGCCAGAGGGGACGTCATCAGAGGCGGCGGCGACGTCGTCAGAGGGGACGTCATCAGAGGCGATGACTTTGGACATATCGTCATCAGAGGCGACGACTTTGGACATGTCGTCATCAGAGGCGGCGGCGACGTCGTCAGAGGGGACGTCATCAGAGGCGATGACTTTGGACATGTCGTCATCAGAGGCGATGACTTTGGACATGTCGTCATCAGAGGCGATGACTTTGGACATGTCGTCATCAGAGGCGACGACTTTGGACATGTCGTCATCAGAGGCGACGACTTTGGACATGTCGTCATCAGGGGCGTCGACTTCGGAACAGGAAGGGGCGTCGACTTCGGAACAGGAAGGGGCGTCGACTTCGGAACAGGAAGGGGCGTCGACTTCGGAACAGGAAGGGGCGTCGACTTCGGAACAGGAAGGGCCGTTGACCACCATCGACTTCGGGTCCAGATGGATGGGCTGGACCGGAGCCTCTTGGACAGGCTGGGCCGGGACCGGGACCTCTTGGACCTCAGTCAAAGCAGGACGCGATGCGACCCTCGGGACCACCGCTGGAGCAGGACGCGATGCGACCCTCGGGACCACCGCTGGAGCAGGACGCGATGCGACCCTCGGGACCACCGCTGGAGCAGGACGCGATGCGACCCTCGGGACCACCGCCGGAGCAGGATGCGATGCGACCCTCGGGACCACCGCTGGAGCAGGAGGCGATGCGACCCTCGGGACCACCGCCGGAGCAGGACGCGATGCGTCCACCGGGACCACCACCGGAGCAGGAGGCGATGCGTCCACCGGGACCACCGCCGGAGCAGGAGGCGATGCGTCCACCGGGACCACCGCCGGAGCAGGAGGCGATGCGTCCACCGGGACCACCGCCGGAGCGAGGTGCGATGCGTCCCCTTGGACCACCGCTGAGGCGAGGTGCGATGCGTCCCCTTGGACCACCGCTGAGGCGAGGTGCGATGCGTCCACCGGGACCACCGCTGGAGCAGGAGGCGATGCGTCCACCGGGACCACCGCTGGAGCAGGAGGCGATGCGTCCACCGGGACCACCGCTGGAGCAGGAGGCGATGCGTCCACCGGGACCACCGCTGGAGCAGGACGGTTGCGGCGGCGTCGGCGTGGTTTTTTTTGGCTCAGCTGAGGTATGGAGAGGACACTGGCAGGAACTGAGGAGGAATGACAGCCCACCGGAGAGTAAGTGGTGGCGCTGTCAGGACCTGGTGAGGGTGTGGTGGTGTAACCCATCTGAGATGCTGAGGTGGCATGAGCGACTAGTGGAGGATGATCACGGCCAAAAGTGCGGAGGAGCAATACAGCAAAGTCCCAAAACGACACCGCCCTAAGATCCTCTACGTCAGACCTGGGCATTTTACGGCCCGCGGGCCACATCCGGCCCTTTGGTTGACTTTGACCGGCCCGCGTAAGGTTAATTGGAAATTACAAAATAAATGTCTCGTCTCGTCTTCCTCCGCTTATCCGGGTCCGGGTCGCGGGGGCAGCATCCCAACTAGGGAGCTCCAGGCCGTCCTCTCCCCGGCCTTGTCCACCAGCTCCTCCGGCAGGACCCCAAGGCGTTCCCGGACCAGATTGGAGATGTAACTTCTCCAACGTGTCCTGGGTCGACCCGGGGGCCTTCTGCCGGCAGGACATGCCCGAAACACCTCCCCAGGGAGGCGTCCAGGAGGCATCCTGACCAGATGCCCAAACCACCTCAACTGGCTCCTTTCGATCCGGAGGAGTAGCGGTTCTACTCCGAGTCCCTCCCGAATGTCCGAGCTCCTCACCCTATCTCTAAGGCTGAGCCCGGCCACCCTACGGAGGAAACTCATTTCGGCCGCTTGTATCCGCGATCTCGTTCTTTCGGTCATTACCCAAAGCTCATGACCATAGGTGAGGATTGGGACGTAGATCGACCGGTAAATCGAGAGCCTGGCTTTCTGGCTCAGCTCCCTCTTCCCCACGACAGATCGGCTCAGCGTCCGCATCACTGCAGACGCCGAACCAATCCGCCTGTCGATCTCCCGATCCCTCCTACCCTCACTCGTGAACAAGACCCCGAGATACTTAAACTCCTCCACTTGAGGTAGGACCTCTCCCCCGACCCGGAGGTGGCAAGCCACCCTTTTCCGGTCGAGAACCATGGTCTCAGATTTGGAGGTGCTGATCCTCATCCCAGCCGCTTCACATTCGGCCGCGAACCTACCCAGCAAGAGCTGAAGGTCAGAGCTGGATGAAGCTAGGAGGACCACATCATCCGCAAAAAGCAGAGACGAGATTCTCCTGCCACCAAACTCGACACACTCCACACCACGGCTGCGTCTAGAAATTCTGTCCATAAATGTGATGAACAGAACCGGTGACAAAGGGCAGCCCTGGCGGAGTCCAACCCTCACTGGGAACAGGTCCGACTTACTACCGGCTATGCGGACCAAACTCACGCTCCTCTGGTAAAGGGACTGAATGGCCCTTAACAGAAAGCCACCCACCCCATACTCCTGGAGCGTCCCCCACAGGGTGCCCCTGGGGACACGGTCATAAGCCTTCTCCAAATCCACAAAGCACATGTGGATTGGTTGGGCAAACTCCCATGCCCCCTCCATCACCCTTGCAAGGGTATAGAGCTGGTCCACAGTTCCACGGCCAGGACGAAAACCACATTGCTCCTCCTCTATCTGAGATTCAACTATCGATCGGACCCTCCTCTCCAGTACCTTGGAGTAGACCTTTCCAGGGAGGCTGAGGAGTGTGATCCCCCTATAGTTGGAACACACCCTCAGGTCACCCTTCTTAAAGATGGGGACCACCACCCCGGTCTGCCACTCCCTAGGAACTGCCCCCGATGACCACGCAATGTTGTAGAGACGTGTCAACCATGACAGCCCTACAACATCCATAGCCTTGAGATACCCAGGACGAACCTCATCCGCCCCCGGGGCTCCGCCGCTGTGTAGTTGTTTGACTACCTCAGCAACTTCTGCCCCCGAGATCGGACAGTCCATCCCCAGGCCTCCCAGCTCTGGTTCCTCCTCGGAATGCGCATTGGTGGGATTGAGGAGCTCCTCAAAGTATTCCTTCCACCGTCCGACTATAGCCTCAGTTGACGTCAGCAGCTCCCCATCCCCACTGTAAACAGTGTGAGCGAGTTGCTGCCTTCCTCTCCTGAGGCGCCGGACAGTTTGCCAGAACCTCTTTGGAGCCGATCGATAGTCTTTCTCCATGGCCTCACCAAACTCCTCACACTCCCGAGATTTTGCCTCGGCAACTGCCACTGCTGCACCCCGCTTGGCTATCCGGTACCTGTCTGCTGCCTCCGGAGACCCACAGACCAGCCACGCCCTGTAGGCCTCCTTCTTCAGCCTGACGGCTCCCCGAACCTCTGGTGTCCACCAGCGGGTACGGGGGTTGCCACCACGACTGGCACCGGCCACCTTACGACCACAGCTAGCAACAGCCGCCTCGACAATCGCAGAGTGGAACAAGGCCCACTCGGACTCAATGTCCCCCACTGCTCTCGGGACGTGGTCAAAGCTCTGCCGGAGGTGGGAGTTGAAGACCGTCTTGACAGGTTCTTCTGCCAGGCGTTCCCAGCAGACCCTCACTATGCGTTTGGGTCTGCCAGGTCTACGCGGCATGTTCCCTTGCCATCTGATCCAACTCACCACCAGGTGGTGATCAGTTGACAGCTCCGCCCCTCTCTTCACTCGGGTGTCCAAAACATACGGTCGCAGGTCAGATGATACGACTACAAAATCTATCATCGACCTGTGACCTAGGCTGCCCTGGTACCAAGTGTACCGGTGGGCATCCTTATGTTCGAACATGGTGTTCGTTATGGCCAAACTGCGGCTTGCACAGAAGTCCAATAACAAAACACCGCTCGAGTTCTGATCAGGTGGGCCGTTCCTCCCAATCACACCCCTCCAGGTCAAGCTGTCATTGCCCACGTGAGCATTGAAGTCCCCCAGCAGGACAATGGAGTCCCCTGATGGAGCACTATCTAGCACTCGTCCCAGGGACTCCAAAAAGGGTGGGTACTCTGAACTGATATTTGGCCCATACGCACAAACAACAGTCAGGACCCGTTCCCCGACCCGAAGGCGCAAGGAAGCTACCCTCTTGTCCCCCGGGGTAAACCCCAACCCACAGGCAGAGAGTCTCGGGGCTAACAAAAAGCCAACCCCAGCCCTCCGCCTCTCACCCGGAGCAACTCCAGCAAAGTAGAGTGTCCAACCCCTCTCCAGGTCTCGGGTTCCAGAGCCAATGCAATGTGTCGAGGTGAGTCCGACTATATCTAGCCGGTACCGCTCAACCTCTGCCACAAGCTCCGGCTCCTTCCCCGCCAGCGAGGTGACGTTCCATGTCCCAAAAACTAGTTTCCTTGTCCGGGGATTGGACCGCCAAGGCTCCCGCCTTGGTCTGCCACCCGATTCACATTGCACCGGACCCTTCATGTTCCTCCTGCGGGTGGTGGGTCCACAGTTGGACGAGCCCATGTATCCGGTTCGGGCTGGGCCCGGCCGGGCCCCATGGGCGAAAGCCCGGCCACCAGGCGCTCGCTCACGGGCCCCAACCCCAGGCCTGGCTCCAGGGTGGGACCCCGGTAACCCTCCGGGCCGGGTACTCCGACTCTTCGTTTTCACCGCCATGAAAGATCCTTCGAACCGTTCTTTGTCTCACCCTTCACCTAAGACCAATTTGTCATGGGAGACCCTACCAGGGGCACTAAGTGCCCCAGGCAACATAGCTCCTAGGATCATTAGGGCACTCAAACTCCTCCACCACGATAAGGTGACGGTATTTTCTCATTTTCTCATTTTACCTCATGCATGGGCTAAGGCTGCATTGCTTTTATTTTGAAGTTGTATTTTACGTGCACAATGACGCAATACGTATAGCAACAAGTGCCCGCGGTTGACCAGGTGATTGTAGCCTGAGAAATGTCCGCTCATGCAAAAAAAAAAAAAAAAAAAAAGAAAGATGCCGAATGCAGGATTTTCAACAAAAATTGGACTGCTAAGTATTTTTTTTACTGAAGTCGGAGGTAAAACCGTGTGTTTGGTTTGCGGGGAGGAGATTGCCGTGTTTAAGGACTACAATTTGAGTCGGCATTACGACAAGAAACACTCGGAAAAATACAAGAACTTGTCTGATGCTGAGAGGGCACGGACATCCGAAGCTTTGCTAGCAAAGTTGCAAAAGCAGCAAGGCTTTTTTACTAAGCTTCACACATCCAGGGATGCAGCAACCAGGACCAGCTTTGTGATATCCCACAAAATAGCTAAAAACAGCGAACCGTGACCAGGAGGATCGAGGACATTGCGGGGAACCTGGAGCTTCAGCTGCAACGTTAAGTGGCAAGTTTTGACTTTTTCTCATTAGACGGGAGCTGTGATGTCCGGGACACAGCCCAGCTGCTCGTATTTGTCCGGGGGATAACGGACTTCAAGCTCACAGAGGAGCGGGCAGCAATGCGGTCGATGAGAGGGACAACGACAGGGAGTGATCTTTTTACAGAGGTAAATGCGTGCATGGACACTCTGGGATTGAAATGGGAGAGAATGTCACAGCCGGGCGTACACTGTGCGACTTTTTCACTTTTTTGAGCCGATTTTCCAGTCGTGCGAGAAGCCACGACATCGGGGCGAGTTTTGCGCCGAGCGGTCGTGTAGTGTACAGGGGGTTACGAGAGGCGATTAACACCACGTGACCAGCCGCCGATCAGCAGTCGTGAGGTCGCACTCTGGTGTGTTTAATATTTCGCTCGTCCCTCGTGAGGGTATCGCACTGTTGAAGCGGCGCTGCGAGCAGCTGCGACCCAAAAAGTATCAGAACCACTCACGGCGCATGCGCGCGCAATCCTGCATCAACACTTGTCGCTCGCTATTTCCCTAATAACACACGCTGTTCGTTTTTGTTTCTACACGTTTTTTTTACTCACAAAGATTGTCAAGAAAGTGTGTTTGTCGTGTTCATGTCAAATTAAACTGATCACAAAACACAGATTTACTTTCTTTATTTCGTTTTCCTCATCCAACCCCCATAAATCCCTGTGTGTCCTCCAGCAGCACTCCTGAAGGACAACAGGCAAAACAAGACAAAAAAGTCTAACGTGTTGAGTAAAAACTGCTATTTTTAGCACATTTTTAGGGCCGACGTGTTGCTACCAGACGTACAGTGTGAGCAGTCAGGTCGCATGCGAGAACTGGGTCGTACAGTGTGAGCACATGACTCGTGAGATCTGCTCTGCGGGGAAGTCGTACAGTTTGAGCTGAAGCTGAGTGCTGCAAGTGAAAAAGTCGCACAGTGTACGTCCGGCTTTACAGGGAAAAATGTCGGACTTTTGAAACGCATGCAAGATAAAGTGACAGAAATCGATGCAGATCAAAAATAGGTGTTTTTGCATTGTATTATACACCAACATGTGTTGTGCAAGTCAGTGCTAAAAATCAACCATGTTACTGATGTTGTTACTAAAATAATAAACTTCATCAGGGCGCGGGCGATGAATCACAGACAGTTTGTGGCTCTTGTGGAGGACTCCACACAGCTGTCAGATGGCTCAGCCTGGGGAAAGTGCTGAAGAGGGTTTGGGACTCGAAAGCAGAGATTCAGGATCTCTGCTGGATTTCTACTCTTCTCTTAGGAGGATTTTCCAAACCTGAAGAGACATGCTCAGAAGATGTTGGTTCTCTTCAGCTCTACCTATTTGTGAACAAACATTTTTCAATGATGAAGTTTACAAAATCCAGGTAAAGATCCTCTCTCACTGATGATCATTTGTCAGCTGTGCTTCGCTTCTCCACCTCAGACATCCAACCTGACTTTGATGCACTCGTTAAAGCCCAGCAGAGACTAGATTTCTCTCACTGAATAAGAAAAAAATTGCTTAAAAACACAAAATAAGGTGTTTGGACCACAAATGTAGGCAACTAGCAGTGAACTGGGACACTTTTTTTAAACCTCTTTCTCAAGATCACAGTTCAGTGATTTTATTTTACAGACGATACTGTGTGTCTGTAGAATGCTAAGAACCTCTTTCCAACAATATTTGAAACTCAGAATGTGTTTTGGAGTGAATGTGACTGAAACTGTTAACTAATATAAGTCACAAATGTTTAACAAAAACCAAATGTGCACACTTTGTTTACCATTGCCTTGGGAAATTTGAATAAATCACATTTTTGTAAGCCAACCTCACTTTTTCCTTTTTGCTCATTTATAACATATAGTCTACTCTTACCAGCTTGAAGAAACAATGGTATTTACTGCTTTTTATAAAGAAATACGATTAATATTATGCATAATTGACTTCAGCCTTTTGGCCTGCGGCCCTCCACAATATTTTCTATTTCTCATGTGGCCCCATGGAAAAAATAATTGCCCACCCCTGCTCTACGTCAAAGTGGTCAGCAACCCACTGCAAGGCCTTACCCCTCAACCAAAGCACCATATACGACACCTTGTCGAACTCTGAGGATTTCAAGTCCAAACAACGGGCACAGTTCCGAATGAACTCCACACAAAGGTCTGGATCACCATCGTAATAGATCTCCTGTGTACCTGGAGTTCCCGCTGGGTCCTGTGTTGGTGGTCGGTCCATTCTGTCACGTTTAGGGAGCAGGAGGTTAGGACCCAAGATGCAGAACCCAGGATGACAAGAGGCAGGAGTTGAATTGTAAGTGAAAATCCTTTATTTTGAGGAAGAACAAAAATAAATCCAAACGGAGGGAGCCAAAATCCAAGAATCCAGGGAGTCAAAAACACCAGAGGAACGAGCAGACTGACAGGACTAATAACGCTGACAAGCAACAACAAGCAAACATTAATGGACCGACAAGAACACAGAGACAAGGAGGGCTTATATAGACAGGGAGGAGCAATTAGGGAAACAGGAAGCAGGTGTGTGGAGTGAGGCTGGAGGGAAGGCAGGTGACAACAATTATCTGGATGGGGAAGAGAACCAGTGGAGGGCAGATAAACCTAACACTATGTAAAACACAAAACTAAACCTAAAGACTAAGGGAAGAACTCACACAAACACATACACATACTGAGACACACAAACTATGAACTGGGGAACAAGAGGCTGTGGCTATAACTTAAGACACACAACAGAGATGCAGACAAAGGACACATGAGGGCGCTAAGAGAACACAAAAGGGAATCCAGAGAGGGATGGAGAAACATTAGGAGACACATGGGGAAAGACGCAGACAAAGGACACATGAGGGCGCCATGAAACACAAAAGGAGAACCTGGAGTGGGAACTGGAGGGCTGGGGAACAAAGGGACACAGAACATGACAGAGATAGAGATTTTAAAATTGAATAAAAATGGATAACCTTGGTTTCACACTGTAATCATCACATAAGCTTCGTATATATGAAATTGCATTGCTGCAGTACTTTTATTTTCAAAATTACTGGGGAATTACTGCGGAAATTGACGTGTCACAGAAGCAGCTCGTGGCAAAAATAGAACCCGATCCTATCTTTAGCGATGCAGCGTGCTGCATCTGGGGCACGCCTGAAACAGTCCGTAGACTATAATGGATTCTATTTGAACCAGTGATGTTCCACTGCCGTTCTGCGCATATCTCCTCAGGAGAGCTAAAATTTCTGCTGCTTGGTGGTATTTTAAACCGGACAGTGGAGGCAGAGCTACAGACACGTGTAATGCGTGCATACTGAGCATTCAACATGCTGGTAAAGACACAGCTCCATGATTCGCTGCCATCAAACAGACTACCTTTGTCGTCGGCTTTTCCCGTCAGGCATCAAAAAAGCAAATCACTGGTTCCCATTAATCCCTTTAACAGTCATAGTTCACAGTGAAGTCAGACAAAAACATGAAGCCAGCTGCCAGCCTCCAGAGAATGTTACGCTGATAAACAAAGAGAAATAGCCAACAGACTGTAAAACATCTGGGTTTCTAGTTCTCCTGCACCACTGGAGCTGCGCTGGAGCTACAGGTGTTATGCAGAGAAAAGTTACCCTGCCTGCTCCATCATGGGAACACGCATTGTTCAGTACAGCTGCATATAAAGGGAGTAAACAACTTGAAATAAGAACAACAGCGCTACTTTAAAGTACCGCATATTCACAATATAAACACATTTTCTAATCAGTGTACTTCCTAAAATTTATTTGCCTTTTTTTCTTATTTTAATGCTTTTCTGAAAAGTATCAGATCGGGACTCGGTATCGGCAGATGCTCAAAATCAAATGACTCGAAATCAGATGGGGGTAAAAAACGTGATCTGAACATCCCTAGTTTTAATGGTCCTGTTAACTCAAACAACACTTTTTAAAAAGCATTATTTAGTCCTAGGGCAATTGTTTTTTCTACCAAATGACCATTTAACCATTTCCTATACCAGCTTTATAGTTCTGTTGTCATGCTGGTAATGAACGAATGAGTTTGACATTGAGAGGCTCACAATAAAGGGATCACTACACCCTTCACAGCATGCAGTCAGCCTCTCGTCAAGCCCCATATTGTCTCTGCCACCATTGTTAAAGCTCCAAAGATAATGAAAGAGAAAGGCAACAGGAGAGCAATATCACCTTGACAACACATCACTTTCATTTGTGCTCCCTCCATCTGTCTCCCTTTCATTTATTTTTTTTCAGCAAAGCTGAGATTCAACATGTCTGGTGTCTCCTCTTCGACCTTTTCAACATCTGTTTTATTTAGAGTTTTTGGCTTGCGGTCTTATTGGTCAGAATAAAAGAACGTTGTTATGTAGTTGGTTGTTGCCCAACAGGAGTCAAATCTAGACAGTGATCTAAGAAAGCTTTCACAGGTAGATGTGACTACAGTTATGTGAAGCTACATGGAAACACTAACATTAGGATAAGCTTTCGAGCAGCACATTAAGAGAAGAAATTGACAGACTGATAATAGCACAGAAAAAAACTAAATGAACAAATGACACACTGGCTGAGTAAGGCCAACTTTTTTCCTCTCTTTTCCTTATTCTATTTTCAGCTGATTTAGTCTAGTTAGAAGATCCTCCATCCAGTCAATAGCAATAATTAATTGGCTGACCGCTGGAGAGAATGAAGAAAAAAGGCAATAATTGCTTTCCAGCTGTCAGGATTGGCTGAACAGACTTGTTGAGAAATACTGGTTTGGTATGCTTCTACTAAATGGGTGAATAGATTATTATTTAAATGTAGTTACTAAATTCTGTTGAATTAATTTATATGGTTCTTGGAATTAAAATATTCAGTTTGAAATGGGAACCTTAAGTGAATTGCAACAATGTGACCCTTGAACAGGATTAGATTCTCTGACCTTTGCTCATTTCCTGTAACTCTGGGATTACAGTTATTAATCTAAAGCATGGTTTATTATTTA
This sequence comes from Nothobranchius furzeri, assembly GCF_043380555.1. Lineage (NCBI taxonomy): Eukaryota > Metazoa > Chordata > Actinopteri > Cyprinodontiformes > Nothobranchiidae > Nothobranchius > Nothobranchius furzeri. The sequence goes on from NC_091753.1 coordinate 30,374,705, forward strand.
TCCATTTACCATTTTTGACCCCAAAAAAGGCCACTGTTAAATGTTTTTCCTATAGAAGTTTTTTTTATTGTGTAGCATGAATGAAGTCATCACCATAAATGTTTTAGCCTGACTAGCCATTTAACGCTCCCATTCAAATAACTCCACCCACTGAGAATTCTAACCAAGCCAATCAGTTCTGAGCAGCGTACTTCACACATCGCAACGCTCAATGACGATGGCGTCTGAAGCGGAGTTTGCTGCAGCTCTTTCCTCTCTTCTAAATGACTTGGAAACGTCTTTAAAACCACAATATGAAGAAGTGCTAAAAGCCTTTTTCTGAAAAAAGACATTTGCGCCGTCGCCAGATGCCATTTTTCACTACAGCTAAAGAACAACAACGTTGCCTGGTACAGTCGGCATTTCCACCTTTTTTCTGATTGGTTATTTTAGAGCTGGCTAGTCCTGCCCCTCATGTTCATCTCTGCCTGTGAATAACCAGACAAGTTATCTGTGTAGAATTAAACAGAGGATGAGTCTGGCAGGTCAGGCTATAAATTTTTCTTTTTTTACTTATGAATGAAAAAAAAGCTATTACGGATGGATAATGGAATCAGTTCATTACAGCTTCCAACTCAGTTTGTATCGTGCACATCTCTTTAAAATGTTTTAAGTATCTTAAAAGCAGCAAAAGAGAAGGGCAATGAAATGCAAATGTAAATGTTACAGTTTTTCCTTCCAGATTTTTCTTTCTTAACTTTTGGAAGTCTTACCAGGTGTTTCCACTGGATGTGTGAGCGGTAAGTCCACAAAACATAGTATGCAGCAATGAGCCACCATTATAGTAGGTATGTGTTTCCACTGGCCATGAAGAGTTGCATGGTGATGGGTTGCTTTGAGTCTAGTTTTTATGCACTACACTTCCAGAACGTGTCAAGCTGAGCAGTTGGGATTGAGCCAGACAGGGAGTCAAACAGGAAAGCATTTGGAAACTTTGAAAAAAAAGTTCAGATTTTCAATTGAAAAAAAAAAGGAACATAATTACACTACTGTAACCAAAGTAAAAAGAACAGAAATTAAAGCTGCAAGCAGCGTCGTTCGGCCATCGCAGCTCCACGCCGCTCCAGCCTGGCCGGCAGCCCGGTGCACCCGGTCACGTTCGCGGAACATAAATGTCGACCACCCCGACGCCAGAAACCGCGAACGGTGTCCTTGTTTGCACCTCACCCTGACTCAGCATCTCCTCTGAGCCCACCATTAAATTACAAATCTGACCACTAGGGGATACTTTATCTTTACCACAATGGTGGTGTGATGACACAGACCAAGTTTAATGCTATTCTGACCACGTTTTTTGAAGTTATTGAAGGTTAAAGTTATCTAGGGGGCGCTGGGACCAACTACAGAAAAATCCCATTGAGGTCAGCTTTGGTTGACAAAGGTGGATTTCTGTTATTTTGGCATAAATCAGATATTGTGCGTGTTATCTAGAGCCAGAGAGCCAAAAGGGGGTGGAGCTATATGGATTTGAACCAACAACCACATCAATGTGTTTGGTGCAGTTATGTGATGACACAAGCAAAGTATAATGCCATTCTGACCTTGACTTTAGAAGTTAATGAAGTTTGAACCTATCAAGGGGCGCTGTGACCATTTACAACTAAATCCCATAAAGGTCATCTTTGGTCATCAAAGATGGTTTTCTGTTAATTTGGCATCAATCAAACGTTGCATGGGTCATCTAGAGGCAAAAGGCTTAAAGTGGGCAGAGTTAAAGTGATTTGAACAAGTGAGAACATACATGTGTTGATTGCAGTTGCGTGATGACTCCCACCATGTTTGATATAGTTTGGAGCTTTTTTGTAAAAGTTACAAAGGTTTTATTGTATATAGGGGGCGCTGTCCCAAATTTAGGAAAATATCCCATGGAGCAGTTTGTAGGTTCATAACAATCATTTGCGTGTAGTTTGGTGTGAAGTGCATCAGGCATGTGTTATTCAGGGCCTAATGTCTCTCAAGGGGTGGAGCTAAAGTGATATCAACCAATGACCACAGGATTGTGTTGGGTGCCTTTGTGTGATGACACATAGCAAGTTTGGTGCAGTTGCGACCTCGTCTGTAGGAGTTATTACAGTTGTAAAGGCATGTAGGGGGCACTGTGGTGATATTATACAAAGTTCACCAACCGTTTGTGCCTTATTGGCTAAAGGGCATGATTGTTGATTGTCATGTTCACTCTCGTGCAGATCGGAGGCTGTTTGTGGAAGTTACAGTCAAACGTAAGGTCATGGCGTCACGCCAGAATTCGCAGTGGCATCAAAGCCCCTCCCTTTCTGGAAAGCAATCAAAACTGAATGGTCATTACAGCATCATGAAGACAGACCTTAGTGTCATGTTGACTAAATTAGAGGGGACAAATATGGGCATTTCACCATAAAACAATTGACTTCCTGTTGTCAGGGGGCGGGGCTTAGCTATCCACATTGTCATTGTCTTGACATGTGGTCAGTGATCACATAAACAAAGTTTGATATAGATCTGATTATGTGCATTGGAGTTATTACGTCAATGCATTTTGTAGCAAAAGGTCAATGTTTGAGGCTTAGCCACGCCAACACCTTTCAACTTTTGAAAAATCCGATGGTTGAATTTTTCCCCCCCTGTCTTAAGAGTATATAGCAGAAGTTTAAAGGCGATCATTGAAAATGGTGACAGGGCATCACTCTCCAAACGACGTGTGCGAAAACCACTAAATCGAGTACTTGGACCAAAATGGCCGACTTCCTGTGCAACATTAAGCTTAGCTCCAAGAGACTTTTTTGTAGGTCCTGAGACACTACATTAGTGTACCAATTTTTGCAATCCTCAGTCAAAGCATGGCTTGGGGCTGAGAGTTTTAATGGTCCTAGGGGGCGCTATTTCAGAAAATAGGCCACGCCCACCAACCTATACATTTATTTCCATTTGGGGTCATACTAGGATCACTCACCAGAAATTTCGTGGCAATATCGTGATAACTGAGGAAATGAGAGAAAAACGTATTTCCATGGCGTGATGGCGAATGTTGCCATGCTCCCAAAGCCCCACCTTTTTTTTAAAATCTGCCAGTACTGGAGACCAAGTGACCTCAACTTGTCTAGTGCTATTTGCCAGAAATTGCTGGTGATTGGGTGAAAGGAGTCCTATAGGGAGCTGTGAAAAAAAAAGTGGCATGGAGACAGGTCAAAGTTTGAGGCTTAGCCACGCCCACATCTTTCAACTTTTGAAAGATCCAACAGCTTGATTTCCCCCCCCATGTCTTAAGAGTACATAGCAGAAGTTTGAAGGTGATCGGTGAAAAGGGCGAGGGGGCATCATTCTCCAAACAATGTGTGCGAAAAACACAAAATCGAGTACTTGGACCAAAATGGCCGACCTCCTGTGCGGCTTAGCGCTTGGCTCCAAGAGACTTTTTTGTAGGTCCTGAAACACTACGTTAATGTACCAAATTTCGTAATCCTCAGTCAAAGCATGGCTTGGGGCTGACTGTTTTAATGGTCCAAGGGGGCGCTATTTAAGAAAATAGGCCACACTCACCGGATTTTCACATCAGATTTTTGGGGGGGGGGCCAGACTAGGATCACTCACCAGAAGTTTTGTGACAATATCTTTAGAAATGACGAAATGGGAGGCAAATGTATGACCACAACGGTACGCCTGACTTTGCCGCAGCGCCACAGCCCCGCCCTCTCTTGAAAACTCCCATAAAGTGACGCCAAGCAACCCCCAATTGTCTTGACTTACCAGCTACAAATTTGTGGTGATTAAATGAAATGGGGCGATTTGGGACCTATTACAGTAAAACTTGACCTTTTTGGTCCTGAGGGGGCGGGGCTTTAGTGTTGTCATCATCCCACCATTCAGTTTAGTTTGTGGCTAGATGTCGAATGACCACAGAAATGTTTGTAACTCTACTCTATTCGAGTATGAAGTTATAGCCTTTTATATTTTTCTGGCAAGTAGTCGAACTTCGAGGCCTGGCCACGCCCCCTCAGCATATATGAAAAGTCAGTTTTATTTTTTGTATTTGACCGCCCATCCCTTCTGAGCAATTTGCCTTAACTTTCGAGATGATCGTGCGAAAAATGATCGAGTAAATCAATCAGAAGCGGACCCTAGAAACGGTCAAAACGGGGTCAAAATCACCACTTCAAATCAAAATGGCCAACTTCCTGTTTGATGTTGACCATGGTTGCAAGAGGCTTTTCTGTGCGGACTGTTAAGTACTACAAGAGTACAAAATTTCATAACTGTACGAAAAACAAAGTATTATAGAGGGGGGTTTTTCACATTGTAGCGGGCACTGTGGAGCTAGTTTAATAGCGATTTTTTTGGGACCTTTAAAATACAAAATTTTACACCACGCCTGACATGTGTGCAAAAATTCCTGAGTTTTCGGGTATGGTAAGGCCTCCAAAAAGCCAATTTACTTGGCAGAAGAAATATAAACAGAGCAGATACAATAGGCCTTCGCAGCGCTTTCGCTGCTCGGGCCTAATTAAACCACAGACCTATTTAGATGCATGCTGCCATCTTTTCTTCTTGCTTATTATTGCCTGAACTTCAAAAATCACATGTGGTCTTGCAATTTTCTATTTATTTTGTGACCTCGCAGGACCGGTGTCATCGAATAGTATCACTACCATTTTGTTTCATAAATGCTCCAAGTGGGAAGGGAGCCCGCATGTAAAATGCATCTATTACGTTAATCACCACTAGGCATCAAGTGGAAAGGCCGAGTCACACAGAAAGGATTATACCTCTATGCTTTATCATAGAAAAACCCACACTAATCTGTTTACCTTTTTTATTTTTGTACCAATTATTGGAAAAACTCCCCTGAAGAAAATACTGTTTACTATAATACACACATAGACTTTTTATAATTTTCTAACAGCATGAATTTCACATTTTCTAAATTTTGAAGAAAAGTGGCAACAGCATGACACAAGATGTAGACTCACTAACTTAGCAACTGAAATTTTCCTGGGTGCAATTGAAGTAAGAGATAGATGTACCAGAGCTACTGGCTTTCTCTTTGGTATCATGCTGCAGGCAGCACACCACTTTGACAGTCTAAATCTCAAAAACAGATGGACCAGTGCCTTAAACTTGGCACAGGGGTTATCAGCAAAAAAGTGTTTCTGTGACAGCCCCAGCAGTAAGAGGGACACCGCACAAAATCAACTTCTATGAAATATGTCAAAGAAAAAAAAAAATACTTGCGTATTGGTTTCAAGATTAGCTTTTGTTAAGGTATATGAAATAAAGCTAAATAAATAATAACAGGTTTAATCTTGCAAAGTGTGTTTGATTAGCTTGAATCCAACTGCTGTGGACATATTTTAAAACGTTCATGCAGAGAAGAGTTATTGAACAAATTCAAGAAACCCCTAAGAAATGTTTGAAACAGCTGTATTCATCATGCTGACCAAGACAAAAATCTAATTTAAAGGTGAACATAAAAATAAAACAATTAGTAATACAAATACTTATTTCAAGAAATTATTTAGGGTGTCCATATGTGCTCTTGGCACCAGGTTGCAGTTTGATGGACTGTGTTGTTGTCTCATCTGATCTGTGGGTGCATGTATCGGACAAATGGGTAAAAAGAGGAGTAGAGCCGCCAACTGACCACTACCTGTTGGTGAGTTGGCTTTGATGGTAGGGGAGGAGGCCGGTTAGACCTGGCAAGCCCAAACGTGTTGTTAGGATCTGCTAGGAACGTCTGGTAGAGGCTCCTGTTAGAAGGAGCTTCAGTTCCCACATCTGACAGAACTTTGAGTGCATCCTGGGGGAGGCAGGAGACATTGAGCCTTAGTGGCCCATGTTCCATGACTCCATTGTCAGGCAGCCAACTCGGAACTGTGGTCCCAGGGTGGTTGATGCATGTTGTGGCACCAACCCTCAAACCTGAATGTGAGGTTATCAGTATGGATGTAGAGAAAATGAACGGACACGAATGACCGTGTGTTAACTGTATATTTTTTGGTGGCGCCACTTAGAAACTCAGAAAAGGTAATTGTGGCCGTGTGCAGAACGCAGCTGGAGTTCATGATCAGTGGTCTGCCTACCGCTCTGCATCTCTGCCCAAAAGAATCCCCGCTACTCTGAGTCCATGTAAATAATATAATATAGGTAGAAACTGGATCTCTTTTGTGCTCCTTCTGAGTGTGTAAGTTGAGGGCATCAGGGGAGCCTGACAACCTTTAAGGAGAACAAAGTTGCTCTCCTGTAATTTGAACCCAGTATCCAACTCCGGATCGGGGCTTGGATCGGGAAGTAAAGCCCGAGTCCCGATCAGTCTGAAACCACGTGATCAGGGCCAATTTCCGATCATCCCTGGTTATCAGAACCTTCGTATCTGGAGAAACGACCAAGAGTGGATCTATCTGAGCACCTAGGAGTGATTCAATTAACCCGGCGTGGTTCAATTTGCCTGGCCTGGCAGCGCCGAACCCGGCATGGTTACGCCGGCCCAGCCTAGTGGTACCGAGCCTGAAGTGGTTCTATTGGCCTGACCCAGCGGCACCGAGCCCGGCGTGGTTCCATCCGCCTGGCCCGGCAGCGCCGAACCCAGCGTGGTTACGCCGGCCCAGCCCAGCGGCACCGAGCCTGACGTGGTTCTATCATCCCGGCCCAGCGGTACCGAGGCTGGCGCGGTTCCATCGGCCCGGCCCAGCAGCGCCGAACCCGGCATAGTTCCGGCGACGGGTTCTGGCAACATCGACTATGGAGGGGTCCTGCAGAGCCAGGCCCAACAACAGTCATTGCGTCGCGGTGAGCACAGGACCAGAGGACAACGGTTGCAGATGAGTGGAAGAGATGCCAGGAGGAAGAGCTGGTGGACGAGGTACAGAAATGGCCACAGAAGACCTGGAGGAGATCAAACGATCTCTGAACTTTATGTCAGGTGAACTGTCAAAAGTAACATCACAGCAGGATCAGTTATTGAGACTGATGGCGGAGGTGAAATAGCTTAAAATACTGTTAACTGAAAAAGATAAGAAGATTTCGGACTTAGAGCAAAGAGTTGATGAACTTGAACAATATACAAGACGAGAGGTTTTGGTGATAATGGGACTAGAAACCCGACACAGAAGCTATGCAAAAGCAGTAGCAAATCACGACGCAGCAGAAGAGGCTTTAGACAAAGAAACTGAGTTCTGAATGGGAGTGAATTTGGTCTGCCTTAAACTAACAAAGTTGGTTCTTATCAAAAACACATGAGACGCAATCTGTCGAGTCTACATACCCTGATCGAAGACCCCCATGGTAGATCCGGAATGTTGAGGTCCGGGGACCCCAGAGGTACCGAAGTCCATAGAAGAAACCGCAGTGCCGACTTTCCCGGTCTCGAGTTGTCTTCAGGTCACGACAGTTGTTATTTGCGTCTTAGGAATAACTCTTAAGGAGTTGAAGTTGGTTCAGCTTTGTTCTGAAGGAACCATTTGCGGTCAGCTGTAGCTTGCAACAAACAGGCTTTTGACAGCTTGTCAAAAGATGCTCTGGGTTAAAGAGGTTTTGCCCCGGTTGGCCGGTCCAGAACTTTCTCAAGAACTCACAAGAACTAGAACTAGAACTGGAACTGACTCACGGTGACTTGAGCTCTGTTTTTGTGATAATCATATTTTGATTTTCTAACAAATCAGAATTTGACATGTAGAAGGATTTTTACCAACAAACCTCAGAAAACACACCTTGCGTCAGATACAGGAGTTCTGATTGGTGGAACAGAAAGCAATGTGTCAGCATATTAGCTTAACCTTGGCATCGTTACGTGTCTGAGTGTGTGAGCTGTCAGAGATAGTGATTCACTTGTTAAATCTAAAATTACTGTTCATAACATCATAATATTCATCCACAGTAATTTAACACAGATTAATCAAAACATTGTTATTATCCTTCAGTCATTATTGTTCATTCAACCATATGATTATTTACTCGTCTTGTTCATTATATGATTTAATATTGAAAGTTCATCCGTCTTGTGCTGTGAATCAAACCAGTCTTAGATAAGAGTGAGCTTGGAAAGACCTTGGCGAGGCAACAGTATCTTCTTGCAGATTAAAGCACCAGTTAAGACCTATGTCTCCAAATGACCCGATACTGAAGAGGTGACCCGTAGATTGAAAAACAGGACCATTTCCGGAGGCTTCAGAGTGAAGAGGTGGAGGGAGTAATGAAAACGTGTGCGGCTTAAGCAATAACAAAGTCGTGTGTCACTATAAACAAGGATTTTATTACAAAACTCAAGTGGACTAAGTGTATTTACAATAAAAGGGGATATTTACATAAGAATAAACAAAGGAGCTATTTACACAAGGATTAATAGAAAACGCCAGCCCAGAAAGGGTTGGGCACACTAACGGAAATAATCCACAAAAACCCCAAAACAAATGGAGCAGTCCTGTTAAACAAAGACTCTCTGACTAATCCGAATCTAAATGTATCTCACAGAACAAGTTTACTAAACAAAGCTAACGATCGGTCAAGCACGTGAGGAGAAGAGAGAAGTGAAAACACCTCCATCTCCACACTTCCCTGTTGCCTTCTCCCCTTCTCAGCCCAGGTGACATCCTTTTACCAGCTGTGGCGTGATTACAATCACACACAGCTGGGCAACTAGAGAAAGGAGCCAGGTGAGGACGGTGCCATTGAGACCATCTGGTGGCCGGAAAGGGGAGCATCTGTAACAGGGTGGATGAGATCTTCCTGGAGAGGAGGGTCCATGGCTTAGGGTCCATGGCATGGTTGAACCTTAAATTCAGGAGGAGCAATGTGGTTTTCATCCTGGCCGTGGAACACTGGACCTGCTTTATACCCTTAGGGAGGTCCTGGAGGGTGTGTGGGAGTTCGCCCAACAAATTTACAAATGTTTTGTAGTTCGACCATGTCCTTCAGGAATCCCTGTGAGGGTATTCTGGATGTATGTGGTACCTGGCCCTTTGATATAGGCTGTTAGGTCCCTGTCTGATCAGTGCCAGACCTTTGTCTGCATTGCCTGCAATAAGTCTGGCTTAGTCCCGTTGAGAGTTGGACTCTGCCAAGGCTGCCCTTTGGCAACAATTATATTCGTATCTATTATGGACAGGATTTCTAGGCACAGCCAAGGTGGTGAGGGGATCCGGTTTGGTGGCCTAAGGATCAGAGGTCTCATTTATAAAGCTTGCTTATGCACAACAAGAGGTCGGAAAACTGCGTAAGGAACTTTCCACACAAACTTTGGGATAAAAAAAAAGTTGTGGAAAAATGTGTGCAACTTTAAGTTGACTAAGGACCTGGCATACGCACATTTTGGACATTGGAGAGCACCTGCAGTGCTCACTGATGGCCACAAGTTTTGGGTGGTGACTGAAAGAACGAAATCGCGGATACAAGCTACCAAAATACATTTACACTGCAGGGCATCTATAGATTGGGTGAGGAACTTGTTCATTCAGGAAGGGCTCAGAGAAGACCTGCTGCTCCTCCACATGGATAGGAGTCAGTTGATGTGGGTTGGGCATCTAGTTAGGATGCCTCCTGGGCGCCTCCCGGGTGAGGTTTTCTGGGTGCATCAAACTATGAGGACACCTAAAGGAAGACCCAGGACATGTCAGAGGGTCTATGTTTCTCAGCTTGCCTGGGGGTGCGCTAGGATTTCTGCTGGCTGGGGAATTGGAAATCTGGGGCTCTCTGATTAGACCACTTCCCCCGTGACCAAGTGTAGGAAAATGGATAGCAATTATTTTTTTGATTATGTTTCTTTTTATAAATATATTAGGTTTTTACTACAATTCATGACATCTAAAGAAAGTCTTGGTGAGTTTTAGTCTCTGCCACACTTAACATTAACTTTTTTTTAGCATCAGACAGTTGTTTGAGCCACAGCCTTCGAAGTTGCACTAACAAACATCTGGCTTCCAAGGAAATGAAGGACACACTACCAGTGGGAATTCAAATTCACTCATCTAGGAGAGGAAATGCCAGCAAATGAACTGGGAACATCTGGTTAACGATTGCAGACGTGTTAGTATTGACAATTGTGTGTCTTTAAGCAGATTCAGAAGACTCCTGCACAGTGAACTAAAATGCATACACACAAATAATAGGTCCGATTTCTCAGCAACTATTTTCTTGGTACCAAGAATTTGTTTCCAAGAAATTATACAAGCTTATCAGAAACAAAAGGTACTCGCGTGTTGCAAAAACGAATACCGAGAAAACATGAAAACATTTGTGGAATTGGTCCAAAAGTTTTTTTCTAAAATCTTGAAGAAGCAGACTGTCAATATTTCATTTAAAATAAATACCAACCAATGGCTTTTAAACAAGACTAAATGAAAGGACACAATTGCATTTGACTGACTTGGAAATTTAATGTTTCTACTCTTGACTTTTATTAGGGACAATTAAAATAATAGACTTTTTACAACTTTTTACAATTTAAAATATAATACAGAACACTTGTTTAAAAGGTCAGGAGATCAGATATTGTTGTGTCCATGGTCAACAAGGTCAAATGAACATAAGAGCTCAGTGCAGTTTTTCAGTAGATATTTTTTTCCACAAATGAAGTCAAGTACAGATGTTTGGTTGTTCTGTCTCATCAGTGAGCTGCCCTGGTTTGCTGCCTGACAGCACACTATAAAGGCTTCACAATACCACACCTGTGGTTTGGATCCATTGTGCCATTAATGAAACTCCTGAGCCTATTGTTGAGCAACAAAATCTTAAATCTTTACAGCATTTGGCTAGTTTTTATCATACCACCGTCTCCCAATCCCACCTGGTGCACGAGCTTTACCAGCCTTATAATTTGTGACAGGAAGGCTGATTACACCAGAATATTACTTCAAGTCATATTCAGATTTAATCTGTTTCACAGGCTCGACGTATAAAGCGCAAGGGCTCTCTCGCTCTCACTTTAAGACTTATCGGTAGAAGGAAGGTGTGAATAAATGTCAGAGTTTTGTTCAGAAGTAACCATCCAGATGTTTTTGCAGCGCTGCATACATCTTTCCTCCCACACCACGTAGTTTGACGGAGCAGGTGCACTAAGTGGAGGTTTTTGAGGAAGCTTAAAGACAGAGCCAGTGACAGAGAGGGAGGAGAGGGGGAGGGCTGAGGAGACAATAGAAGATTGAAAGACCGAAAGACTTAACACATGAGCTGAAACTGGTTATATAGCAAGCAGCATGAGGAATCGGTGTGCTACACACACACACACACACACACACACACACACACACACACACACACACACACACACACACGCACACACATGCACACGCACGCACACACACACACACACACACACACACACACACACACACACACACACACACACAGACACACACACACACACCATCATAGTTTCTCAGTAGGAGCCTCGATGTAATTTACAGTGAGCAGGGATGTTCAATCTGATTCAATTTGATGTGGCTCGCTGTGGACCGGGGTGAGGCTTCACGCATTCCACGAACTGTTGTGATCACTTTTGGATCCCTCACCATTTTTTCTTTGAATCCAGACCAGCATTCTCTCTACCTTTAACTTTTTTCCTCTACACCTCTGCTTATCTCTGTCATACACTCACACCTTCTGTTGGGGTTCATAATAATAATCCCAAATCACTGAACTTCACGTCCTCCTGTCAAGGTTTGGATCTAAAAAAGAAAAAGTAGGAAAATGAGATTTTCAAATTATGTGAAGTGTTTTTGAATGCAGTTATTACAGACAGCGAAAGTCTGACAAGAACATGGCTTTTAGTTGAAAAACCAAGTTCTACGAAAGTTTATATTTTTCATCATTATTTATTGTAAGATTTCAGTTGTTCAGACATTTGAGCATTCTTTGACTTTTATTTATTGTTTTTGAAGCTGACACACTTAAAACAGGCTTGTTATTTAAGCACTTGCATGTTTTACCAGTCCTCTTGGCCTCTAAATTGAAGTCATGAGTTTAACTATCATTGTGTATTTATTGTTTTCCCTGTTGAACGACACTTGTTCAGTAGTCACATTGTGTAAAAAGGTTAGGTCTATGGTTTGTACATTTTTACCAATTACATCTGAGATCTCAATAGATGTACATAACCATAGTTTTTCTCTGTAGGATTCTAATGCTACTATAACTAAAACTTTCCCTCTGAAGAAGAAATGCCAAATATAACCTGACAACACTGGGTCTTTCTGTTCTGCTAAAATGCAAAAATACAGTTTCACTCATCTATATGAAAAAATTTAAACCAAAACATAGAAAACATAAATGTAGTGAAGAAATAATCATTTTTCATTATTCTATCTCATTTCCCAGTATGTTGATCAACAGTAACCCAGAAAATCAACCTGAAAGATGAAGACATGTATAACAATGCTGTCATCTAAGGATTTGGAGAAGCAGTGTTGCTCTCACAGCGACCGTGTTACAGTCATCTACCAGTGTGGTGTTCACTGAGGCACTGCATCACTAAAATTAGTGTTGTAAATGGGATAATCAGGTTTTTTCCCAATTTATTTCTAATTGAGGTGCCTGCAGCCACCTGATGCCAGTGATTAAGACTGATCTGGTGCATTAATTGAGAGTGGTGAACAAGCAGTTTCCTTGGAACAACTTTATAGCTCTACTTTATTAGAAAATAATAGATACCCACCAGCCAATCAGAGCTGAGTATTCACCCAGGCCTTTCAGTATTACAAACATGAGTTGGGGTGGACTAACATAGAGACATGTGTTTATTTATTCAGTGTTACTAATTGATTTGATCGTTTCTGACAAATTTTTGTCTGCGGCAATGCATGTTTCTGAAGTATAAATATAACATTGAATAATTTAGCAATTAGAAATAATTGTTTGTGAACTATTTCCATTTTAAATTTAAATTGAATAGTCCAGAACATGTTTAAATGTGATGTTGGTTTATTCATTTGTTTGTTTCTCATTAGTCTTGAGGGGTTTGGAAGCAGGATTGAAGTTTCTCTTCTTCTGATACGGTTTAATTTTGAATGCAGTGTTGGGGTCTAAACTCTCAGGGAAGTCCAAACCACATCCCTCCGACTCTCCCAGAAGAAATCCAAGACCTCCGTCTGCATCCCCTCATCCTCCCCTCCCTGCCTGCTTCTCTCAACCCAAACTGGGCTCAAAAACGAGTCCAGCACCTCGTCCAAGTTCCCGAGCTGCCCTGGAGATCAGGGAGATCTGTAGTGTGGACCAGACGGGTTGTGAGGACCCTGACATAGAGTCTGACATAACTGAACATATGCTGCAGAATCTGGAGCAAGATCTACATCTCATGTCAAACACAAGTAATTACATGTATTACCTATCATGTTACTAATGATTAACAATAATTACATCATTGTCAAAGTCATCTACAACAGCAAGCACTATTGTTTTTCACCTGTCCTTTAAACAGGCTCTTTTGTACTGAACATGAGAGACAGAGGGATTCTGGATCAGAAAAATTGTCTGGAATGGTGAGTGATACACATCCTCATTACATGAACTATGGAGATGGTCGTGTAAGCAGCGCGTAACGTAATAAAAATGTTGCATTCGCGAGCTTGCTTCCAATCTGGGGTGTTCCGGACGCGTAATGGTAGCGAAAGCATTCCATGCAGCTAGTCACAAAAATCACGAGAGAATTGCAAGACCATGCGTGATTTTGGTAGTACACATGATAACGAGCAAGGAGAAAGATGACAGCGTGTTCCAAAAAGGTCTGTGATGTATTTTCTGTTGTGTTTACTTCAGCTACGGGGGTTTCACAGGAAATGACATATTGTTTGTACTGATTAAGCAACTGGAAATTTGTATGCAACTTTTATTTTGAAACTTTCCAGATGTTTTACACTGCTTTTGTGTTTTACTTCTTGTCTGGCCCAATCTGAACTGCAGATTTTGGTGCGTTCTGGAAACACAGTGTGTAAAAAATAGACTTGAAGGATAAGCATTGCCTTCCTACGCTTCTGGGATACTTCCAAAACAGCATTTTACAGCCGGTGTAACGGCTAAGCTATTGCAGGGTACTACTTCTCACGGATGTTAAATGGATTAAAAATAACAAAAAAAAAAATCATATTCCTCTGATTGTAACCAGTACTCTACCTCAATGTTTTAAGTTTTAAAATCTGCACCTGCACTAGCTCTTGCTCACACTCTGAATCGTTTCTGTTTGATCAACCGCTCATAGCTTTCAAATTCCCAACATTCCCTAGTGTCCCTATTCCAATGGTGACAGTGGGGTGGGGGTGGGGTTGTGATAATGTCCCCTTTTTCTGTTCGCTCTGTCTCTGACATACGGAGTGTGTAATGGATCATTAGCCAGCATGACGTTAACTTCAGCAACATGCTTGGGATCAAGTCTTAATGCTCTGTTTAATGTTCATCACTCTGTGAAAAGAGTAAGACGGTTTGTCAATGTGACCTTATTACATTCAGAAAAGGTGTGTGTGTGTGTGTGTGTGTGTGTGTGTGTGTGTGTGTGTGTGTGTGTGTGTGTGTGTGTGTGTGTGTGTGTGTGTAATTCCCCCCATAATTCTGAGACATGCTCTGATATGTAGATATATAATAAAAATGTCACATCTACTCAGAGAGAAAGCTCTCGAAAACATCTTACTGTACAGATTCACACTCAGAGATGCCCGTAGCCTAGACAACGGACTTCTGAATGAAGATCATGCATTTTTGCAAGAGGGAAAGATGTCATTATCTGTGTCAAATGTGAACCGAGCCCTGGCCGGCAACAATATTTAAAATCAACTAAGCATGGTCAGTCATTTTCACATTTGTAAGCAGAGACAACTGAGATGGCAAACTGGAGCAAAGCAGAAGTCCGGGAGCTTCTGGCTGTTAGAGCTGAAGCACAGATCTCCAGAGGGACAGCCACCTTTTGGAGGGGCTTGCAAAAAAAAAAAAAAACCCTAAGGAACGGGATAAAAAAAAGTTGGGTCTAAGCTAAAGGGATGTCTGTGACAGCACGTAGACTACCCCCGCACTCCCTTCATACCGCCATTGCTTTATCTGTTGTGAAAACAACGTGATTTCACCACAATGTCGCCTCTGGCTGACCACTTACGAATGACCAAAGGTTCCCTGATGCCGCCTCCGCTTTGTGGGAAAGTGATGCTACAGACTTTATATTTGCAGGATCAAATGTAACATTTTATCCTTAAAGAGCAAGTCACCCCCAAATAAACTTTTTTTTTGCTGATAAACTAAATAAACGAGTGTCTAATCGTGCTGCAGTCACGTGTCGTCAATAATTTGGAACTTCAGTGCATCTTAGTTAAAATTTAAATATTCTGCCTAAAACTGGCAGTGTTGTGCCGTTGTCAGGTAAAAACTCTGCACTGTATTTTAATTTAAATCTGCCAACGCTATTGGCTAAGAGGTATGCTATGATGTAAACTGGTACATTATGATGTCACAATGCTGTCGTGAGCCTGTGTGTGTGTGTATTTGTTAGCAGCTCCGCCTTCTCGGTCTGCCAGGCAACAGCATGTGTTGCATTTTAACTAAGATGCACTGAAGTGCAAAACTATTGACTACACATGTCTGCAGCACAATTAGACATGCATTTATATAGTTTATCAGAAAAAATAGTTGATTTGGGGGTGACTTGCTCTTTAAATCTGAAGAAAATATTTTTGGTTGATAATTTAAACCTTGAATTTTCAAAACCCATGATTACTGCTTACACTTTTTACATATTGTGGCAACATGTAAATCATCTTTTCCTCTTCTTCTTACCTACACACACCTATAGATGATCCAGACATTTTAAATGATTTGCAGCTTATAAAGTCAACTTTAACCCTGAATAGTACAAGTGTCCATAATTTAGTCCGCTTGAAATTTAGATTTTCTACCTCAACTTGAAACCCTGTTGAAACACATGTATAGTTTTATTTTTTTTATGTTAAGACATTACATTTTCCAGTATTTTAGCAAGTGCCATTTTTAAAAAGATACAAACCCAATTCATTTGGACTTTCTCTGATACCACAGAATGCAGATTCTCTGTTATTAAGGTCAATGTGATCCTAAGAGTTTATATTATAAATGCACTGAACTAAAGAAAAACTTTCAATAAGAGTTAAAGCATCTTCAAGTAATAAAAAATGACAGCCTGATGCTTTTTTTTATCTAATATATTTTATCTTTTAAGGTCAGTTTTTAGAACAGAGATAAAATGCAAAGATGGCATGCTGGAACAAGTATCAAAGCAACATTTTACACCTAAGAAAAAATAAATTAGACATTTAACATCATTATTTTTGGAATCAGTCACTGAGAAAAAAGGGATACAGAAGTTTTTATATTACATAAAGCATGAAAATTAACCCTATGGTCTGAAACCAGGGTGTGTTGAGGTTTTTATTAACATCCTAATCCAACAGCTAAAAACTGATATCTAACAGCTGGCCACTGACACACAAGCTTTGTGCTGGGGTGTCCATGTGATACATGTCACAAACGTTTCTAGAGTTAAATCCATGAAGTCTTCATCTGACTGTAATTACAAAAGGCTTAGCACATCTGGTGATTAATCACAGGCCAGTGTCTGAGTGCAGCATATGGAGGATGTTCTGTCTTTGATCTGTGGATTTGGTGTTGCAGGGGCGGGGTCAGCGAGGAACAAAATGAAGAGGAGGAGGCTGCAGAGAGAGACAGACAGAGTGTCCTCCTGTTACCTTGAGCCATTCTTACACACACATGCACACACACACACACACACACACACACACACACACACACACACACACACACACACACACACACACACACACACACACACACACACACACACACACACACACACACACACACACGCACGCACGCACACACAAGATATTTGTTCATTTGGTGTGTTGCTGATTCATTACATTTTTACTGAAAGTAAAAGTAAATCTTTTACATGAATGTTGCTGAAATGTAAATAAATGCAGTTTTGACTAGTCACATTTCATGTGTCACTGTTTATGTTCACTATGTTTGTAATGATCCAGCAGGAGTATAGCTGTGAAATGCATGCCACTAGATGGATTAGCTGAAGGTATAAAACAATGTGACAGGCAAAGGATGAGGATGAGACGGGAGGTGACAGGAAGACAAATGACGTCTTTGCCTTTATTCACAACAGGAATAGGCTCACTCTGTGTGTGTGTGTGTGTGTGTGTGTGTGTGTGTGTGTGTGTGTCTGTGTGTGTGTGTGTGTGTGTGTGTGTGTGTGTGTGTGTGTGTGTGTGTGTGTGTGTGTGTGTGTGTGTGTGCGCGCGCGCGTGTGTGTGTGTGTGTGTGTGTGTGTGTGTGTGTGTGTGTGTGTGTGTGTGTGTGTGTGTGTGTGCGTGTGTGTGTGTGTTTGCCAGGGTATGTATGCATGCAGGTTCTTTTTGAGACATGAGTTAAAGGACAGCCTTTGAGGGGCACTTGGCTAAGGTGCCAAATGTTCCTGCAGAAGTGGGAAGAACATTTTTCTCTGTTGTCACCACTTTGTTTCTTAAACAGGTTAGGGTGGCACTGGATCAGGCCAGACTGTCTACACACGCATGCACGCACACACAAACACACACGCATGCACACACGCACACACACACACATGTGTGAGTGGAGTGAGCTAGGGTAGGTGATTACTTCTGTTCGTAAGGGGGGAGAAACTGTGCCATGGTTGCTGCTGCCATTTCTATGTGTGTGCAGGAGTGGAGGAAGATAAACACCAGGCACTGAAACAGGTTTCTTGTCCCTATGGTGTATCAGCAAATTCTCCCATCAGTGTGTGTGCATGTTCTTCAGTTCCGCTGTTTTCCATTATTTTCCACAGCCATTCCTAATCTATCATGGCCTCCACTGTCCACAGCTGAGATCAAACCCAACATCCACCCCTTTATCTGCAGCTCATATGCATTTGAGGATCAAACAAGGACAAAACATGTTCGAAAATCACGTGTATCTCACCACCAATCACATGGAAACTGGAACTCAATAGATGCTAACTTTGCAATGGAATTTCAGATTAGGCTGTGAGCTGCATATTCTGTGTGCTGAATGCGAGTGAGTGTATGTCGCATTTACTTTGTAACTGTGGAGGTTTGGAAGGGTGTGCTTTTTTTGTCCTGATGTTAATCGCCAGAAGCAGACCGCAAAAGCTCTGTAATCCAACAGCAATTACCTCAAGACTGGTTGATAGCTCAGAGAGAGAGATAGAGAGTAAAAGGCAAGGAGAGAGAGGTGAAAAGGTAGATCTTTGTTATTGTGTCCTTCACTGAGTTTTTCCACTTAATGTTTAGGAGAGGGAAATAGCAGAGACATAAATCTGATGGATATCGAACCACTAGTCTGAGTTTAAACAACTCTGGGATCTGGGATTCGACTCCTCGTTCATTCTTTGCTTCACTCACAAACACAATCACTCGCAGACTCACTCACACGTGCATGCAAACAGGGAAGGTGAACAGAAAGGAAAAGGTGACCTTTGCTGGATTTGAGGGTGTCTGTGATGTTGTTGATGCTGCCAGAAAGACAGTGGAGTTGACATTTAGCTTCACTGTATTAACTGACCCAGTACCTATTCTGAAATACACAGACTGAAAGTGTCACAAAAAACCAGACTTGTAAAATGGGCTGAATCAAGATAAAAAGGTGTTGTTCACATAAATTTGTTTTAAGAAATTACATGTTTCCCTGTTAATATTATGTTAAAGGAACCATATCACGTGGCTGCGCAGTGGTTAGAGCTGTTGCCTTGCAGCAAGAAGGTCCTGGGTTCGCTTCCCGGCCTGGGATCTTTCTGCATGGAGTTTGCATGTTCTCCCTGTGCATGCGTGGGTTCTCTCCGGGTACTCCAGCTTCCTCCCACAGTACAAAGACATGACTGTCTAAATTGTCCCTAGGTGTGAGTGTGTGTGCATGGTTGTTTGTCCTGTGTGTCTCTGTGTTGCCCTGCGATGGACTGGCTCTCTGTCCAGGGTGTACCCCGCCTGATTGCCCATTGACTGCTGGAGATAGGCACCAGACCCCCCCCCACCCCCCCCCACCCCCACCCCCACCCCGCGACCCTGTGTGGACAAATTCACTTTTTGTAGCTTTTTACCATGTGATATTTTTATTTCCACGTGAAATAAAGAAAAACAAAACGATCTGGCTGCAGTCATGCATTGTCTTGTTTAAGCTGCAAATGTTGAGTTTTACTTATAAAATCCTGTAAAACGCCAATGGAAATGAATCTGGCCATCAGGCTCTGCTCTTTCCCGGGAAGCTCGTCCGAAACCAGACTCCCCTGGCCAGCACAGAATGTGTGGCGTAGGCAACTGCACCTGTGAAACAGACTTTTTAAAGTACAAGACTGGGAGTTTTCTGCAGGGTCACGTCCTGGTCTCAGCAGTAACATCTTTTTTGCCACACTTACCAGTATTATGTTTTCAACCATTTACTGATAAACTATCTAAAAAGGAAGGACTAATATGTTTATTTTGTTTGTTTGTTTGCTTTCCTTGTTTATTTAGCCAGTGTGAGTCCATGTGAGTTGAGAAGAGCAAACCAACTAAAATGCTGCTTGAAAATGAACAAAATCAATGATCTTTACAGACACAAAGTATTTTGCAGAAAATAATCCAACTAAAATATAAACATGAAATCTGCTTCAGCTGGTGAAATAAATAACTGCCGACACCACCCAAATAACTTGTATGGATGACATCTCAAGTGCCAGCGGTAATATTTTATCATACATTATCCCCACCTTTGTTTTCAAAGGTCCGATAGTAGCAGGGTATGGAACCTTTAAGACAAAAATGAAATACTATTTTGGGAAACCTAGATGGGTGTTAACTGAAATAATACAAGTGAAACTCAAAAATTAGTATTTGATGCAAAAGTCTATTTCAGTATTCCAGCTTCGACTGAGACCATCTAAAGGCTCAGGAACGCTTTACATGTGTTGGATTCATTAGCTGATTGGAGTGTGACACTTTCAGACTAGAATATTGAACCTTTCACACTGTGTTCAAGGTCTGAGGTTTTGAATGTGAGGTTTTCATGAGCTGTAAACCATAATCATCTCAATTATAACACAAAAAGGCTTGACATATTTGGCTGAACATCTGCCTGTCTGTCTCATATATTAGGGTGACCTTTTAAGTTGAATTAATGAACTTTTGAGCCATATTCAAATTATTGGAGTTTCACCTGTAAACTGCTACCTGACGACATTTAGCCACATTCACATTCCTCCCCTCTGACCATTTTTACAGGTAAATTTTTAGGTTTTTACCAAATTTATGAAAATTACTCTTCCAACAAAATTTTTGACCTTCTTACCATTAAGGTCCGAGGGTAAGAACATTCCCAATAATGAAGAACTCCAAATTAGGCTTTCTAGTCTCACTTATTAGTGAGACCATATGATGGTGTGGTTGGTCCTAGGTTCCTCCTAAGCCAAGACAATGCTAGGCTTCATGTGGCTGGAGTTTGTCAGCAGGTCCTGCAAGACGAAGCATTGCTGCCATGGAGTGGTCCACCTATTCCCCAGACCTGAATCCAAATAAGCACATCTGGGACGTCATTTCTAGCTCCATCCACCAACGCGACGTTGCACCAAGGACTGTTCAGGAGTTGGCGGATCCTTTAGTCCAGGTCTGGAAGGAGATCCCTCAGTAGACCATCCGCCACCTTATCAGGAGCATGGCCAGGCGTTGTAGGGAGGTTATACAAGTCAGTGACTTGATGCAATTTGCTGGGTTCCTTATATAGGAAACTTTTTTCTGATTGGCTTAATGAACTGACCTGTATTGGAATGTTTACTATGTGAAGTACCTTGAGACGACTCTTGTCGTGATTTGGCGCTATATAAATAAACGTGAATTGAATTGAATACAGGCACGTGGAGGACACACACACACCTCATTTTGACTTGTTTTAAGGACATAACACCAACGTAAGACTAGCCTGTGGTGTGTTCTTCCACTTTAATTTGGAGTGTGGCTCCAAATCCAGGTCTCCATGGGTTTCTACAGAATTTTTTTGGTCATCAGCACATTCAACTATAAAGAACTGAAGTTTTTAATAAAAATATTTCATCCATTTATATTTTAGCAGTGTATACACATGAAGAGTGATCAAACCATGACCATCAATTTACAACATTCTCTTTAAATTTGCCTATTGATGTTGAAAAGTCTCAATTACAGCGTGTCCACCATTGTCCATGGCGATGTGCCAGGAATTAAGATTTGAGCATTTCTCTTTCATTACTTCCCTTGTAGACCACTTCAGGCATGCAGACCACATCATTGCTGTATGAATAAGTGGCTTCTTTCATTTTGTGGTTGTCAGGTTGGAGGCATATGTGGCCATCTAATCATGTCCCATGTTGTCTGTTTGAGCCCTGCTTCCTCATTACAGGAAAACGAAGCGATGTCTTGTCCGTCTTTGTGAAATATAAAAAAGCCTCATAGCTACTTAGTTTGTGCTGGCTGCTCAATGCATCTACCTTATTATTCCCTGGTTGTGAATAAATGTACCGGCTAGTGCAGCACAGGTGCAGGATAATGGGCAATCTTGTTTTTTTGCAGATGCAGAATGAACACCAAATTCATGAGTTGCAGGTATCTTAGAGGAGAGGTGGATAGACACCAGCATTCTACCTCCAACTAAACAAGCCCCCTTCCCGTCTCGCGGACAGCAGTACCATTTCTCCTCGGCCATCTCTCATGTTGCAGCCCACCCAGCTTTAACTTAGTTGTAGCATGAATGTAACTTTCAAGGTTATAGCCTCATTTATACTTCAGTGACCCCCATATGCTTGAGATGGGAGCACTGTATGCCCTGGACAGAAAGTTCAGGCAGAAGAAGGTATATTGGAGGGGAGGAGAGGAGGAGATGAAGTGAGAAAATAAGAAGAACTGAAAGGTTGCAGAGGTAGAGGATAGAAATTAAAGAAAGGTCAACAGAGGACAGGAACGAAATGGGGTGACACTAAAAGTTAGAATGCAAGCTGAATAAGGAAATGTATTTCTCACTCCACTCTCTTAGCTTTCTATGTCAGTCTCTGTTCTCTTTTTACACCTATTTCATCAGTCCTCCTACAACCATTTCTTCCTGATTACTCTTCTTTACCCCCTTCTGCCTTCACATACTGTCTCCATGGTTTCCTTTGCTCACCATCGCTCCTTTTTCCCTCTCCTCCGCTACCACCCTTCCTTTCGACTCCTCTCCCTCCCTAAGGAGACAGGGAGTAGGATGGGGACGATTCCTTGCATTTGTTGCTATTCCCTCCAGTCCTGTGGCGGTCTGGCTGGGCCACCGGGACCTGCTGACAAATCGATACATCACTGTAATTGATTCTGTCAGGTCTCAAAGTGTTTAATAAGACCCCCCACCCCCTCCTCCCAGCATGTGCTGTGGTGCTGTACAGTGTAACGGTTAATGGAGGTATCCCTGTGTGGTGAAGTGCTGGAGTTGGTGGGCGATGGAAAGAAGCTGGGATAAGACCGGTAAGGTGTAGGGAGATGGGGAATGGAGCTAAAGGTGTTGAGGGTTAATCAGAGCACTTCTTTGGCCGAAGGATTGGTACAGGTGGTTAATTAGAACAGGTAAAGGCTATGGGAGATGTAAAGCATGTGTGGCTAAACGAGAAACAGTGTGTGGAAAGTGTGCTACCTCTTATTGGATTTATGCTTTTAGGTTGCTTTCAGCCTCTATGTAGCAACTTGTTGTATACAGACTTTAGACTCCAATTTGATTAAAGGGATACTTTGCAACTGTGTCATATTTTTAAATCATTTTCTTGAGCCAGTCTGTGCTAAAAGGACCTTTTACAGGGTTAATGGCCTGTATTTAAATGGTAAATGGCCTGTATTTGATATAGCGCCTTCTAGAGTCCTGAAACCCCTCAAGGTGCTTTACAACACAATCAGTCATTCACCCATTCACACACACATTCACACACTGGTGGGGATGAGCTATGATGTAGCCACAGCTGCCCTGGGGCGCAGTGATAGAGGCGAGGCTGCTGAGCACTGGCGCCACCGGTCCCTCCGACCACTAGCAGGCAACGTGGGTTAAGTGTCTTGCCCAAGGACACAACGACAGTGACTGAGCGGGGTTCGAACCTGCAACCTTCCGATTACGGGGCGAGTACTTAACTCCTGTGCTACCGTCGTCCCTAAAAGGACCTTTTACAGGGTTAATGAAAGCCCAGCCAGCCCTTGTCGCCCCCTGGTCAGAATATTCCACTTGCAACTTCAGATTGGCATACTGCTCTCTGCTGGGCCTGGGAAAATTGAGCTGACATACCTGGGGCTGCGGTCCGGTTCCGGCTTATTTCCTGCATGTTTAAAATCATGAGCACAGCTGATTTAGTGGTGAAGCACTCCTGCAGACTCTAATGAAGGCTGAAGAGACATTTCAGCAGTCAGATTAAGGTGTTAAAAAGACAAATGCACAGCGAGGAGGTTTTGCTGTCAATTCTACAAACTGACACTAGGGGGTGCTAAAAGCAAGCCAAAAATGCCCAGTTCCCCGTTAATTACAGTCCAAATTACAGTTCAGTCCTTGGTTTACTCCTGAAATCAAAAATTACAGTTGATGAGAAAAACACGAAGCAGAAAAAAACACTCAAGCCAGTGTTGCAATTAAGCGTCGAGGCAGGCAGAGAAACTGGAAATGATGATACAAAAAATCCTCAAAAGTTGGGATGTGGGCAAAGAAAGAGCCCAGGCTAAACACGTTTCAAGTTGAAAGAATGCAATAGGCGAGAGAGCAAAGGAGAAGGCAGGAAGGGGGTGATGTAGTGTGGATGTCAACCTCAGCTCGTTTTTCTTGTGTGAATGTCTGTGGGGATGGGGAACCTTACAGACAGTGAATCATTAATATCAGCAGCCTGTAAGACACTAATGAATAACACGGGAATATATCACTGCTCTCCTCTTTACTCCCCACACTCTGCCTCTTTCCTTATCTCGGCTCTAGATTTGTTTCCTCTGGCTTTAATGAGAAACACCTGTTGGAGTGTCATCTCTTACTTCCGCCTCTCAATCCCACCAAACACGCACAGATTCAACAGGACAGAGAATGTAATCACATTTATTTATTAAAAATGTATCATCAGATGATCACAAAAACGTTGTAATACTTTTAAACTTATTTTGCTACATTGCAGGGATGTTCTTCTTTTGCTTTGACTGAGTGCCGCCTCCTTCAAAGGTTAAACTCACAATTCTCTTGTGGAGTTTTCAAGAGTCCTTGCAACTAATGATGGCAGATCAAGGGCAAAACACACCAATGGTGGCTGATGCTTGTCAAAAATAATGATATCTGAATTTACAATTAGGATTTTACACAGATGGTACCATCAGCATCATTTCTTTGAAAATACCTTATTTTTGATTCCTTTCTTGGACACCCAGGCTTCCGTAGCAGTTCTCTGCTTTTATGGCAGAACTAAAATCTAGGTTTTCTTCATGGATTGGTTAAGTAAAAAAAGAAAACAATGGATGTGCTTAAGACATGAGCATAAAACCAAATTCGATTTGCCTGCTTTTATATTTTTCATTATGGTTCCATTTTTATTACAGTTTCTCAGTTAAAATTCACCCTCTTTCACCAATAGCTCTCATCACACTCACCCTGTTTCACCCTGTCTCGTTTTCTTCTCTCTGCTACCACGTGTTTTTTTTGTCTGTTTGATTATTCATCTCTTGTTCACAGACTCCTTGACTGTGTTTGTTTCTATTACTTTCCCATTTGTAATCAAGGCTTCTTTCAATTAGCTCCACTTTTCTTTTAATTCTTGCTTTTTCTGCCTTTGTTTACACAAGTGCTGTGATGTACTGTATGTGGATTAAAAATACCAAATAAATGGTATAATAACATGTTTGTATTACCATCGCATTTACTCCATCCCATTAATGAAACATCTACTGACTTGAAAGAGCCCCTATTTTGGGTAATGCTGTTTATAAAGCTGAGATATTTTTGGTAAAGGCTTTTAAACCAACTCTCAATTACTAATAGTCCTCTAACATGATTTTTGATGGAGATTACACTATTGCCCATGACTAAGTTGTTTACTTAACCCACTGAGAGTGTGTATTTTTTACAGTGAGGTTTTATGGAAGTTGCAAAGTACACTTTTTTATTCTAACATCTGCTGAGTAATAAATGTGTTTTTTGTGCAGAGATTGTTGCGATCTGCAAAAATGTTACCTGTTACAATTCTGACCGAGTCAAATAGATCATGTGATACGAGCCACACTGAGAAAGACACAAGGTGTTGATCAAGGGAATCAACATAACTTCATGATGATATCTTGTTATAGTCATTAAACTCATCATGTAGTGCTTGTAAAACATTTACAAGAGTGTTTTGAAATCAAATGTGATGGTAATCCAACAACATTGTTTTGATCTTTTCTGATATGTCTTTCAACTCTGCGACTGATGTTTAGTATGGCTAATAACAGAACAAGCTTGTTTAAACGATCAAAGCAGCTCAAATGCACAGAAGAAAGTGATGAAGACAGAATCAGGTACCTAAATGTTTTCTTTATTGGAGTTAAGTTCAACTCTCCTACCCCTCTTTTCCACCAGACGCAAAAGCGTTGCAAAACGCCTGCGAATCATACTTTGTGTCAGTCGTCAAAATAGTGGAAGGCTTCCTTTCCACCAGTCGCGAGGGTGTCACGCTTTGGACACGTCCCAGAAGTGTACGGACGCAAAGCTTTTGTATGCGCTACGCTTCCAGAACACGTCAAACTCCGCAGTTTAGCTCGAGCCAGACAGGAAGTCAAACACAAAAGCAGTGTAAAATATCTGGGAACTTTCAAAATAAAAGTCACTTGCAGACTTCCAGTTGCCTAACTAGCACAAAAATACATCATGTCCTGTTTACCTCCGTAGATAAGCCAAACAGAGCAGAAAGTAAAACATAGAACTTTTTAGATACTTTCTCCTTGCTTTTTACTGCATGAGTTTCTGAAATCATGTGTGGTGTTTCAATTCTCCCATGATTTGTGACCTCGTGGGACCAGCTGTGTGCAATGTTTTAGCTCTCATTTTGCATCAGAAACGCTCTCAGTGGAAAGGCAGCTCACAGTAAAACCACTCTATTGCCGCTCACGCGTCTGGTGGAAAGAAGGGGTTAGAGTTCAAATGATACTGGATTTTTTACAGTGTAGCGGCTCTTTAAGCACTTCAGTGAGTCCACTCTGAATGTCTTTCACGCTGAACCTAAACAATATGCAAATGAGCACTGCACACCAACATACTGAACTGCTGCATGCGAGGTAGAGTTCACATCTTTGCGTGTAACAATTTACATGTTATATTTTCACATAATGTGTATTTCTTGCTGCACACAGAGCACCAATGTGGATTGTCTTTTACCCATAGCTTCTTTGCATAAAAACGTGCTCTTTGATACAAATCATATATTTGTATACACATGCTTTTTTGTTGCTTGTTATTTGGATGAAAGGCAATTAATTTGGTATCCTGTTTTAATAAAACATACTATTCCCAGTCAGTCAACATGCACTTTCGTACAAGTTTACATGCACATTTAGTACTTACACGGAGGACAGTCAGAAAACTGGCTTGGCTGTTGAATGACATAATTTTCAACAACTCTCAGTAAAATCATTTGACACGTTGTTGGACTTTGGATTTAAAACTGAAGATGTGAAACTTGGAAAGGTCCACACAGAAAAACCCCTGGTTGGGCCGTCTGAACCCAAGGCATTTCTTGCTGCAAGGCGGATGATAAGCACGCAACCACCATATCAACAACTTTAAAACACCAGAGTCAAAAAGCACCCAGAGGTAGTCATGTACCTGAATGTTAAACAGAAAACAGCCTTTTTAGTTCTCCGACCGTGAGTCCAGTTGAACATAAAAAGCTTATTTTCTTTTTGAATGTGGAGGAGAGTCCATGAACTGATGCATCCCTATGCGGTCCGGCTATATGAAACATGTATGTCAGAGTGTATTAAATGCAGAAACAGTCGGAATGGAAAGTATTCAGTTGTTAACATTTCACTCTTTGTTATATTGCAGCCATTTGCTAAAATCAATCAAATAAATTGTTCCCTCATTAATGTACACACAGCAGCCCATATTGACAGAAAAACAGAACATTTTAGAAATGTGTGCAGATTAATTAGAAAAGAAAAACGGAAATATCAAATAGTCCTAAATATTCAGACCCTTTGCTGTGACACTTAACTCAGGTGCTTTCCATTTCTTCTGATCATTCTTGAGATATTCCTACACCTTCATTGGAGTCCAGCTGTGTTTGATTATGCTGATTGGACTTGATTAGGAAAGCCACACACCTGTCAGAGCAAATGAGAATCATGAGGTCAAAGGAACTGCCTGAAGAGCTTAGAGACAGAATTGTGGCAAGGCACAGATCTGGTCATGGTTACAAAAAATCTCTGCTGCGCTGAAAGAGACAAGATGTAGTTTGAAACCACCAATCTCTTGAAATATCCATCAAAATGTTGTTGAAAAATATTGGCGGCTTTGTAACATATGACCATAAAAATCGGGTCTATCATATATGGGAGTGAGTCTGGGGCCCAATCTCAGTACTCTCACTTGCACCCTCGCACACTTCATATGCGTCCTGGCCAGGGGTGCGAGTGCGCAGGGTGTCCCAATTCCCAAGTGCGGAAGTTGACCACGCCCCCATTGCACCCTTAATCTGCACTTCACAAAAGTCTGCAGCGATGCGGACCTTGGGCAAGGGAATTACACACAAGTCATTGCTGCGTGAGAAAAGGCTCAAGTTCCTCTTCTGAAAATATGTATTTTCTAATTAAATTAGTTAATTTCAGGACGATTAGTTGATGCTCTGAATGTTTTAGACAAAGCATCAATGAAGTTACATTTATTTCAAATAATTGCTTTATTGTTTGTTTGAAAGTTGTTAATAAAGGTTTTAGAAAAAAGTTTCACAGCAACCAGCATCCCGGCATGAGTTGTGATCAATGACACAGTGCTCCCTGCCTCAATTCGGCAATTATTTGCACACTTGTGTACTACGCACTCTGACCCTACTGCACACTTTCTCCAAGTGCACTTTGCTGAAGACCACAGGGCGCAGTGCGAGTATTGAGACTGGGCCTAAGTCTCTGGGCGACGCCATAATAGATGCCATGTTTCTTTCTACGGGAGCCCATGAGGACAAAATACATTTACTGATTTGTAACAAACAATTACAAAACTTTCACTATTTATAAATGTTGTTGTTTTACACACTTACCTCTTCACTCGTTGCCAGTGATGAAAGGAGGCCTGATGTGCTTGTTATGTTGCTGAAGTTTTCACTCCCCAGGGCTTTTTGACCCTAATGGGCATCCGTTGGTAAGGTCGTACTCCAATACAAAAATGCTGCTTGCTTGCAATGATTTAGGTATCTACTGCCCTTATCACCAGGAAAAATACACACCGTCACTTCATGGTTCCTAAGAGCACAGTGGATTCCATAATCCTGAAATGGACGACGTTTGGGATTGCCAGAACCATTCTTAGAGCAGGCCTTCCAACCAAACTGAGCTGATGGGGGAGAAGAGCCTTGGTGAGAGAGGTAAAGAAGAACCTAAAGGTCACTGTGGCTGAGCTCCAGAGATGTAGCAGGAGATGGGAGAAAGTTGTAGAAAGCCGGCCATCACTGCAGCCCTCCAGCAGTCAGGGCTTTATGGCAGAGTGGCCCGTCAGAAACCTCTCCTCAGTTAAAGATACATTAAAGCCCATATGGAGTTTGCTAAAAGACAGCTCAAGAACCCCAAGATGGTGAGAAATAAGATTATCTGATCTGATGAGAACTTTGTGGCCTTGATTCTTATCGGTATGTGTGGAGAAAACCAGGCACTTCGCTTGTCCAATACAATCCCCACAGTGAACCATGACGATGGCAGCATCATGCTGTGGGGGCGATTTTCACCAACAGGGACAGGATAACTGGTTGGAATCAAGGAAATGATTGCGGCCAGGTACAGGGGTATCCTTTACAAGAATCGTCTCCAGAGTGCTCAGGACCTCAGACTGGGCCGAAGGCTGACCTACCAACATGACAATGACCCTAAGCGGAGAAATGGCAAAGGATCCCCTAATCCAGGTGTATGAAACTTGTTGCATCTTTACCAAGAAGACTCATGGCTGTACTAGCTCAAAATGATGCTTCTCCTAAACACTGAGCAAAGGCACTGATGACTGATATTTCAGTTTTCTTTTTTAATAAATCTGCACAAATTTCTAGGATTCTGTGTTTTTTCTGTCAACACGAGGGGCTGTGTGTACATTAATGGGGGATAATTGAAATTAACTGAATAAGCAAATGGCTACAATATGACAGAGTAAAAAATTGGGGGTGTGAATACTTTCCGTACCAACTGTATGTGTGGAGCAGAACTGTGTTAGGGCTAAACACACTTAAGGCTTAGCAATCAGTGAGTAAAGTTTCCCCATCTCTGTCATTAAAGCTCCACATAAAAGCTTAAGCTGCTTTTATCCTTTCAAGGAATAAAGGGAGAATGTCAGCAGATAATTAAATTAGATGAAAGGAGGGGAATTAGAGGCTTCCTCCTCTTTAAACACAAACGACTTAATCAGAACCTTGGGCTAAATGAGAGACAGACAGCTACAGTACATGACCATGAGGAGGATAAACATCCTTCTTATTGCTCCTGTCCTTTTTGCTGTCTCACTTTTTGTTCATTTCTTCAAAGTCTGTGCCAAAGAAGACAAACAACAAAAATGTTTTATGCATTAGAGCCTATAATCTACCAGATCTTCACTAGGTCCCAAGATTAGATCATTCTAATTTCACAAGAGTAACAAGCACATTTATGATGATTTATTCAACCAACTAAGCCACAATTCAAGGCCATTGTATGAAAAACCTAATCAATGCTTACAGCCTTCGTAGGATTTAAGAGGGTAAGTAGCAGCCCATGTAGCTGAATCAAATGCACTTGATTAAATATTCATTAGCAAGTCTAAGCACCCTTTATAAAAACAGTTTTGTCGGATTTCTGCTCTGAAGCTTTCAGGTGTCTGAACACTGGCCATAGAGCTGTGTGCCATAAGCCTTCATTACATTACCTCATTTTCCTTGTGTGTCCTCTTTCCATGTCAAGAACTAGCTAGTGCTAACAGGGTTTATACTTTAAGGTGAAGGCTGATATGTTACCACAGCTGTAAATGCACAGGTAAAGCTGGGTGGACACTGTGCAACTTTTTCACTCGTAGCACTCAGCTTCAGCTCAATTTGTACGACTTCCTTGTAGGGCAGATCTCACGAGTCATGTGCTCACACTGTACGACCCAGTTCTCAGATGCGACCTGACTGCTCACACTGTACGTCTGGTAGCAACACGTCGGACCTAAAAATATGCTAAAAATTGCAGTTTTTACACGACACGTCAGACTTTTTTGTCTTGCCTGTTGTCCTTCGGGAGTGCTGCAGGGGGACACAAAGGGATTTATGGGGGTTGGATGAGGAAAACAAAATAAATAAAGTAAATCTGTGTTTTGTGATCAGTTTAATTTGACATGAACACGACAAACACGCTTTCTTGACAATCTTTGCGAGTAAAAAAAGTGTAGAAATAAAAACGAACAACGTGTGTTATTAGGGAAATAGCGGGCGAGTGGTGTTGATGCAGGATTACGCATGCGCCGTGAGCGGTTCTGATACATTTTGGGTCGCAGCTGCTCGCAGCGCCGCTTCAACAGTGCGATACCCTCACGAGGGACGAGCAAAATATCAAACACGTGTAACGTGAGGAAATATGGGTTTTCTGTGCCAAAGGTTGCATTTGGCCCGGCTGGGTCAGAGCTGGGTCGCTCAGAACTTTAACCCACAGATTAAGACCTTTGCCGACATGAAGTCTGCAAGATTCAACAGAAACCACAACATCTGAACACCTGCAGTGCCAGAAGATGGAGTTCTCATGAAAGCTAGTCATAATAAAAGAGTCTTACGCTTCCTTTGTTTATTAATGCTAAATAATCATTTTACCATTTTACTCATTATAAATGTGTTTTAATCAAATCAATTATTATTATGCTTTGGTTAATCATAATAACTATAATGAAGCAATGCTTAATTAAGTAATGTTTTGAAGATGTTTTAGTCGTGACCTTCACACTCACACACACTCTCACAGTAAATTCAAAACACATTTGCTGACGCACACGTTTGCTTTGAGAAGAGAACTGGGTTTGGTAAGTTTCAGTTCATGTTATTTGGTTCGTTTTGACAACGAAAGAGAGAGGACGTGTAACAAACGCTAACGGGGGAACGGAGCCCCACCGGCTCTTGTCACCCCCCCCCCCCCCCCCTTGCTATTCCTGTCAACTCAGACAGGATAGCTGAATCGCAACCGCTAACGCAGACTCGTCCAGAGTCTTTGATTTCTGAGTAATTTAAACTTAAGAAAGCGCATCTGCAAATGCTTCAACAACGTGTACCGAGGGCAACTCTGGACTGGGTCGCCAGCACACCTTCGTCTCCTCTGCCAGCCAAGGTGTCATCTGGAGTACCACCCTCCTGGGATCCGGATCCGAAAGGGAGTCCTGAATACGGTGAGGCAGTCCACGACAGATAGCGTTTGATGCATCTTTTCCAACAAAACCTAAGTTTATTCAAACCATCACTTTTCACTCAGACACCTGTTTCTTCCTGAAGCAAAATCAGACGCACACGCGCATTCATCTCACCTAATTCTCACTTTTCACACATTCAACACAAGGTCTATGTGAGCAAGTTTAAAATATCAACTGTTAACCCTTTGATGCATAATGGTCACTACAGTGGACAGGTACTCAAAATTGTTATTTCTTTATTTTTGCTATTAAGCACAGCTGTTGAAGACTTTATTGCATGTGAGCCCCTCCATTTGGACTTCAGTAAGTCAAGCCACCATATTTCATGTTCAGAATGCACACTGTTTACTGAGATGGACATGTAATAAATTATTTGTAAATTAACAAAATGGTACAAAAGATATTTGTTGAAATTTGTTTCATTCACACCTAAAGATGAATGAAAAAAAATGTTTAAAAAATCATGGTTGAAGATTTCATAATTCATGCATCAGAGGGTTAAAGATTGTCCAACAAAGTTGCCAATGTTGATTGTTATTTCCTATGTTTGTCATTTCAAAATCATTAGTTTAATTTGAAGAATTAAAACTTTTAACTTTCAAACTTGTCTCTTCATTGAACTGAAACACAGACCCACGGATATTATCGTCAGTTTATCGATGAAAACAACCTTTGAGTCTTCTTAATTCTATCAAATTTGGTTATTAATTTATTAAAAATTAATATTCCGAATTAATATGTAGGATGGTTCATCTTTCATAAAAGAGCATAAACATTACACTACACACGCCAGAAGTTTGTGCGAGCTCACGATTGCTGATCGGTAGCTGGTCATGTGGTGTTAATCGCCTCTCGTAACCCCCTGTACACTACACAACGCTCGGCGCAAAACTTGCCCCGATCTCGTGGATTCTCGCACGAGTGGAAAATCGGCTCAAAAAAGTGAAAAAGTTGCACAGTGTACACCCGGCTTAAGTGTCAGCTATGTTTGCATCAACATTTTAATTGATTTTGTTTTTAGCGAGTTGATTGTGCCTCTCCGAACCCAGTGACGGCATTAGCACGTGATGTTTTCGCAATAAAAGAATCATCGTGTTTGTTTTCTTTAGTTTTCATTTCATCACATGCGTTCACATACAACTATGTAATTGCAATTGGTTGTACCTCTATGCAATTTGTTTAAGTTTTATGAGGCCAAATACGTGCATAACAACCTCTAGCTTATGTCTTTGTCTACTTTGTTCTACCTTTTGTTTTTTCTCTACTTTCTTAACAGCTATATACAAATCCCCTGTCTCAATCTGCGTACCTTTCTCCACAAACCTACTCCCATGGTTTCCTCTAGTAAAATAAAGACAAAAAGAGTTGGAACCTTGAGCTCACCAAACTAACATTCAAAAGCTACAGACTGTGAACCTGAAGCATAAACTCCAATTGACTGTCATTATGAGTTCCATCATATCTGTCATTGATCTTTTGCATCATGTACAGCTTCAGAGAAAGCCAGCCTATTTTTGTAGGATTCCTGTAAGCAGTGTTTTGAAGGTGAATGTGATGCAAGGGGATATATCAGAAGGGGAGAAAGAAAGAAGGGGAAACCTGGTGAGCTGCTTTAATTTTCAGATTTGACTTTGAAATACGATCCACCAATAAATTACAACTATTATTTTATCAGAAAGCATTAACCCTCCCAATGTCCTAATGGGTGTGACCCCACGAGGAAAGTTGAGCATTGAGCAGGATTGATGGTTTATCCTTTGGGTCCATGTGGCAGGGGTGAGGAGTGAGCACCTCCTCACCCCTGCCACATGGACCTCAAGGGATCAACCATCAATCCTGCTCAATGGTCAACTTTCCTCGCTGGGTCACCCATAAAGACAGTGGGAGGGTTAAAGAAATTCTGCCACAATGTGTCTGCTGAAACTTAACATTTTCTCCCTCGTTTTTACACATTTCTACACTGCTCTATGAATTTAAAGCATTCTGGCATGACTTGATTAGATCAGAGCAGTTGCTGATTGGTTTGCTGACTTGCTGAGACTTATTTTTACCTATTTTATTTGATAAAATCTTCAACCACCTGATGGGTTTTGTTCTGCTGCAGCCCAACAAACCAAGTTGCAATTAAACATATATTTTTTTCATTAATCAGAATGCTTTTGGTTAAGTTTATGTTATTCATGTGCACGTGTGATTTCCTTGTGTGTTTTCCACAATTAAATCTGTTGTCTGAACAGCTTCACCATGAACCTGAGTGAAGCCACAAGAGTGCTAATTAGCAACACAATGGGGAAGCGAGCCTAGCGGCCAATCAAGACTGCTTTTGAAACTGCTACCCTTTGAGGGCGGCTGAGTAACTCCTGTAATGATCTTATTTATCACATTAGGTGAAAGGGTTCTTTTGTTTAAATGGGAACATTTTTCATCCCATGAAGATAGAGCAAAAATTATTTTTTCATCAGCATTTTACGTGATTAAGCCCACACAAGTGCATAAAACCTTCTAAAGTCAATAAGCTTTTCACCTGTGGAGCTCTCTGAAGGAGACAACAGAAAGTCTGCGGCTTGGTGATTTTATGCGTGCTTCACGTCATTTTTCTGACGCAAACCTTAGTTAGCTTCAGTTAGCTCAGTTAGCTTCTAGCTGCAAGCAATGGCGGACTGAAATTCTCAAAATTCCACTCTCAGCTATGCCTCTTTTCTCATTTTTGTGCTCTCTGGGAGCGTTGTTACACGGCGAAGATGGCGGTGATTGGCACTGCCCACTAGGCCTCAAGTCGAAACCTCTGAAAACACTAGGTGATGTCATGGAGGGTTTGTTTATATAGACCCTTTTATTACCCACGTCATCAAAAGTTGTGCGCGCACCCTGGTGACGACAGTGAAGCTCTTCCTCATTCACACTCGACACTGAAACAGCGTTTTAAACCCTTTGTTTTAAAGTTCTGAGCACATAAAAAATGTCAGGTTGTTGCGTGTATGGATGCCAGAATCGTTTCTCTTCAAGCAGTGTACTGAAATTTTACAGAATTCCAAAGGGAGCACATCCATTTAAACAAATTTGGCGACGTCTGTGGCTGCAGGCCATCAAAAGGGTTGATGAAAACTGGACTGAAAACATGATCCAAAATGCTCGTTTTTGTAGCGCCCATTTTATATCAGGTAAGGTAATTATGTACTAAGGTTACACCAGAAAGCTGGTAAACGTGTGTTCTATTAAATAAAGTAAGTAGCGTTTGCTGGTTTGCTTTTAAGCAGTCTATTTATTTACAGGCGAGGCGCCATTGGACTCCTCGAGTCCTGATTTTGTGACTTCTGTGTTTATGTACACAAACTAAAGTCAAAACCCCCATGCAAAGATGGACAGGTAATGTTTACACCTTCCCATCACAGATATATTTAATATTTCGAAATTCTTCCTATTCATGATGTTCAGTGTTATTATATCATGGCTCTTGATTGGTGTAACTCTTAAGTAATTTAGACCTGTTACATTAAGGTATCAACGGAAAAGGAGAAGGGATGAAATGTCTTGTACTCCATCAAATCAGCTGGCTGCTTCAGAGAATACAGATCAAGAACCATCATTGGCTCACCATGCCAGTAAAGAGTTTGCATTTTGTTTTACAATAAAAATATTTGTGTGGACTTGTTGCTGCATTTGCTAACTTTTCACATTTCTGTGTTAAAGCTGAAGAGGGCCTCCCTGTTCCAAGGAGAGAATAAGATGGCCTACAACAAAGATATGCTGGGCTTCATAAAAACCATGTCAACCTGCAACTGGAGTTTGTAAAACTTAAGGCAGAAAATTGTAAGCTTAAAGAGGAGCTGAAAAATTCAGCATTTTCCTATGCA
Source organism: Nothobranchius furzeri (assembly GCF_043380555.1). Taxonomy (NCBI): domain Eukaryota; kingdom Metazoa; phylum Chordata; class Actinopteri; order Cyprinodontiformes; family Nothobranchiidae; genus Nothobranchius; species Nothobranchius furzeri. The sequence continues at coordinate 30,410,170 of NC_091753.1, forward strand.
AATATTAGGTGCAACAGGGGAGCACTGATTTTTTTCACAGGACTTACAACTTTTGTCTTTGATTGGCTGCTAACAAAATAACAGACAGTGTGGAGATAATTAGCCAAAACCTCACAGCTCATGACCATCTATTGGTTGTGCTAATGAAATTAAAACTGGGTCTAAGCAACACTGATTTGGCATACAGATTTAATGTTTCTTAAACAACTATATCAAATATTTGTCGAAGCTGGATACCTGCCATGTCTGTAATCCATAAACCACTCATTAAATGGCCAAGTAAGGGAGCCGTACTAAAGAGCATGCCCAAAGTTTTCAGGCGGAATTTCAAACGATGTCGGTGCATAATGCAATATTACAGAAATTTCCATTGCTAGACCTAGCAATCTAACTGCTGGGGCCCAGATATGGTCAAATTACAAACACAGCAACACAAGTAAATATTTGATTGGCATCACCCCAGCTGGAGCAATATCCTTTCTGTCACCTGGATGGGGTGGAAGGGTTTCAGACAAACAAACAACAAAAGAGTCAGGGAGTTTTGATCTTTTAGAACGCAATGACGAGATTCTAGCTGATAGAGGATTTCAAATCCGAGATGAACTTGTCGCTCATGGAGCCACTCTCCGTATACCTCATTTCACAAAAGGGAAATTCAAATTCAAAGATACTTTATCAATCCCAGAGGGAAATTAGAGTTTCAGTACACACAATTCAGAGATCAGACATAACTGGGGAAGACACATGACAAGAATTGGTGACTGTTGTCATTCGCAACCCTGAGTCGCGCTACCTTAAGAGAGATCAGAGGGTTACATGAGGGTTGGTTCAGGTGGAGGGGAAAAAAGGCACTTCAGAGTTACCCTCCACCGGGAGGGCAGCTTTGCTCTGCAACAAAACCCCCACCTCAGACAGATATGCAACAGACTTCAGACATCACACAACATAAGTGTCCACTAGGTGGGGTGGTGGGTTTGGGACTATCCACACTTCGGTTCCTGCAGCCACTACAAGCAGTGCATGTCACCCCAGTCTGAACAGGGGGAGGAGCATAGAGGGTTGGAGGGTTGCAGTGACCCTGGAACGATTCGACGGCCTTCCCGCAGTCCCGCCCAGGCTGGCATAGGAGACATAGATGAGTTGCCATAGTGACGGCACTTTCCACGTATCTTCTGAGGGGGGAGTTTTCGTTGGAACCTTGCAGGCTCAAGGGCACCAGATTCCGATTAGAAATTGTTTTGGGGCCAGACAGAGATAATTTCCTCTCTGTCTTACAGTTTGTTGGTCCTCAATCTCTCAAAATCCCAATAATGGACATTAATCTATCCCAATCCATGCTGATTCGTCCACTCTATCCTTGATGGCATCCATCTTCTGTGCCAATGAATGAATCTTGGCCAAAGTTCCAAGCTTACGATTCATCTCGACAATTATGTGAGTCTGTGAATTCACAGCACAGTGCAAATCATCTCTGAGCTCTGGGAGCAGGCCAATATTCCTCGACAGCTCGTTAGTTTTCCGGTAAGCCAGGAAGTCTCCAAGGCCAATGAGCAGGAAACCTGACACCAATACCATGAATATCCACACATCTGCAGAGTCCTCCACAGACAACTGAGATAAACAAATCAAGTTCCACTGTTTCCAGGAGTCCATGATGTGTCCAACTGGGTCTGTCCCGTAGGGGCATCCAGGAGCCCCTTCTCCTGTTCTCATCATTGAAAAAAATTTATCAATCGCATTGAGTGACCAACTGATGAGGTCTGTTTTAGTGATTTCAGTTTCCAGAAAAAATGCAGAAGCAGCCGTGCACCCAGCACACAAAGACAGACAAAGGGCCTTGAGGATAAGATATGGAGGAGAGGAGGAAAAAAGTGTCTGCACCCTCCAAGAGCCGGTTGAGTGAGATATTGCGAGGTGTGGTGTAAGAGCGTGTGAAGTGCGTGAATGCATGAGAGTTGCTGGCCCTGCGTAGGTTGCTTAAGTCTGAGGGATGACATGCTTATCCACGTGAGATGGTGTGCTTCGCCAGAGGCTTCTTCTTTAGCGTTACTGTTGGGTCTAATTTGATTGGCAATCCATTTCAGTCTCCTCTTGCCACAGGCAAATGTTTTCAGTAACCCTCTCTGCAGCCTTTTCCTTACTAGCATGGTTGAAACAAACCAGACCATAACTGGTGAAGGAAGGATTCATTTGTGGACAAGTAAATTTTCACACAGTAGGTTCTGTCACATTTAACTGTTTAAGCTGCAGTTGGAATGATATTCCCTGCAGGGGAATCTTAATGATGTTGGTTGACCAGTCCTGGCCCAAGGTGATGGTGGTTCTTAGGAACTCGTATGCTGTATGTCCACCATAAGAGCGAAAGGCATTTTAAGTCCACTGGTAATTTTTTGACTGTATGCCATATATATTCAGAAAAATACCAGCTGTTGAATCTCCCGAACTTCGCCATCAACTGTTTTCTATCATCTGCTTCTTTATTGAAAACAGTTTGTGTCAGTGGTTTAAATTCATACAAATATAAAGTAGATGGCTTTACAACCCATCTGGGAACCATGACAGCATGGAGCACAGCAACCTAGTTTCCGGAAATGATAACACAATAAACACAAACCGAAACATTGAACTGAATGTACTGAAAATAGTTGACAACAGGGACAGAAAATTCAGAGAACACTGCAGCTTATTCCACACTCTTCCCACCTGAACACTGGCGCACGTGTGTGCTAATGTGAACGAACATCTACTATTATGAATGCACAGTTGGGATGGGGATAATTCCAAAACACATTCCTTGTCGTATGTCTTTCGCTTTGCTCTTTATGACTCATCTGTGCATCCATCTGTCCCTCATCATGGTTAGATAGATGAAACTGGCCCCATGTGCAGCACACATTCTTTTACACAGAAACGAGCGCTAATGGATTGCTTATTATTGAGTATGCTGGAAATGACGTGCTTTGTAGTCATCTGAGTTGCTCGCCAAATTGGCAAAGAATAATTAACTGGCACTCTGGTAATAAGCAGATGGAACCAGACTGTGCGCTAATAGTTAATATCAATGTTCCACCCTTTAAGCCCATTGTCATTATCTTTGTGTCCTGGGTGATCACTACCCACTGCGCAGGACTTCTTTTATTACACAGCTTTTAACATTTAACCTTACAGTCACAGGCACCCAAATCCTCACCTCAAGATAATTGGCTGTGCTTTCCTCAGGTTAAAGTTCAATTAACTTAAAGGCAGGGGTGCCCCCAGAAAAGTTTGATGAGGGTGGCCAGACAGAAAAAATGTCAAGGTGGCACACCTAATTGGTCCTCGTGGTAGCTCTGGGAGACTTAAGCCTGTGACGATGCATTGCATTGCTCCTTCATTCTTTAGACAAAAAAAGAAAAACAATATGTATCAAAAACACTTAAGTCTAATTTGAAAATGTTATTTCAAACCTTATTATACAATTTAATTTTTTAGATTCATTCACCTGTTGCTGTCTATAGAGATATAAACTTCTTTTTTAATGGTGAGCAGCAGAAACGTATATACATTTTTTAAAAGTCAGATTTTTTCTTTACTCATTATTTGTTTACATGCAGTATAATATTATTATTATTATTATTATTATTATTATTATTGCACTTTACATTAATGTCTTAAATATATGTTTAATATACTATTTGAATGAACATTAATACGAATTATTGACACTGGTCTTCCCTAGGAGGCCATCAATTTTCTAGGGATGGCTAGGACCAAGGGTCACCCTTGGCCAACCTTTGGGGGCACCACTGCTTGAAGGTAGGGCAAAAAAGTAGAAGCAGTTTTCTAACATGCTAGATTTGAGTTTCTAATTTTCAGAAACTATGAAAAATGCTTTGACAGACTTGTGCTGAAAGACTGCAGCAAATTTAAGCTTAACACAAAACTTCTTGGGTCATCTGCATTTTCATGGAATTACTTCCCTTCTATGAAGAAGCATAAACTATAGTTATTTTCATGAAATTATCCCCTAATTTCTTTGAAGTTTGTCTCTTTTCACCCAATGCTTTATCTCATCTAGTCTGGGTGGAGAATTATGGAAACTGCTGTTAAAATAATTAAATATTTTGTAGCAAAATCACAAGGCTCATTCTCCTAATAAATATAGATATCAATTTAAAGAAAGAGGAAACTAAACTCCACAGAAAATCCTGTTTATAATGTGGCATGCCTGGCAGCAGGTCTGATCAGCGTGTTCTCCTACACAACATGCTATGTAATGACATATTTCAGTTAAAACAAGGTCTTCTATATTCTGTTATTGCATCATATGAGTTTGTTACAAAAGTTTTTATCTTAAATGTGAAGGCCGTCAGGTAATAGTTGTGTTTAGGTCATAACAAGACACTTTTACAGTAAATGTGCTTGGGGTTAGGGTTAAGGATATGGAGCAAGTAGAAACTGTTCAGATACAGATGGTAAGGGTAAAGGTTGGTTAAAAAGGATTATACCTACTAACTGCTGGGAAATAAACTATTACTTGGTTTGTCCTTCTAAACATGTCAAAAGCATCAATATGCTTCCTTATTATCATCAGTAAGGGAGCAATATGTAAGAACAATACAGTGAAAAAAAATACAGGAGAGTCTAATATTTCATTGTTGTTTTGGGCATGGACCTTAGTTTTAGTCTTTATCTTTATGACAGAGATGCACTTTAGTCTTCGTTTAAGTCGACAAAAACTTTAAAAGGTTTTAGTCCAGAAAGATTTTGTTTTTGGTTTTACAAAAAACTAAACAGAGTTTTAGTCTTTAACAAATGAATTTATCTGTGAGACGTGTACTGTGAGATACTGGAGTGAGTTTCATCCAACATTATTTATTTTTGGGCTAAGGGACACAATCTTAGCTGCCCCTGATTTTGTTCGTGTACAATGGTTTCATCCGTCCAAGCTCAGGTCCTCTACCGGAGGCCTGGGAGCTTGAGGGTTCTGCAGTATCTTAGCTGTTCTAGAACTGCAAGTTTCTGGACTGAGATGTCTGATGTTTTTCCTGGGATTTGCTTTAGCCACTCCTCCAGCTTGGAGGTTACTGCCCCGAGTGCCCCTATGACCACGGGTACCACTGATGCCTTCACTCTCCAGGTTTTCTCGCGTTCTTCTTTGAGGCCCTGGTACTTGTCTAGTTTCTTGTGTTCCTTTTTCCAGATGTTGCCATCACTTGATATTGCCACATCAACCACAACAACTGTCTGTTGTTTGTCCACCAACAGAATGTCCGGTTGGTTCACCATCACCATTTTGTCTGTCTGGATCTGGAAGCCCCACAGGAGCTTGGCGCTCTCATTCTCTACCACCTTATGGGGTGTTTTGACCTTGGAGCTTCCAGTACATAGGGAGCCTAAGTCTACTTCCGCATCATGGGTCCCCGGAAGAACGAAAAGAAGTGTGCAAGTCAACGGGGCTAAAAACGTTATTTTCTAATCCGCTTTGCCTTACACCCTGGATCTCACATATGTTGTACTGCAATTTAAATGAAAAGTAATGATGGGTGTTTCGACCACACCAGTCACGTACTTTGAGATTTATTAGCTTGTAAAAATTCGTAATTAGCATGACTACAAACTAGAAATCGGCAAGTCGCACGTCACCACATAATCTCCTCTCCCCTAACGTAGCTGCTACTTACCAAGTGGCCAGATTTATGGTGGCTCTTTCCTCCTGTGGGAAGTTAGCTGAACTTAAGAGTCCTTTTGCCTCAGTTTTCTCCGTGTCTGGTTCGACGTCACTTTCCTGAAGCGCATTTGCAGTCCTGGACTTATTTTCACACAAAACCTAAAACAGTGTTTCTCCCTGTTCGAAAATAAGCACGTTCTTGGTATGAAAATGTGTCTTTAAAATTCACGGACATCATATGTGAAATCCATGGCACAAAACAAGTGGAATTAGAAAATAGAGTTTTTAGCCCCATTGAATTCTATTCATTTTTTCATTCTTCCGGGGACCCGTGGTCCTGAATTAGATGGGCCTGACTTGGGCTACTCTACACAGATGTTCCTGTAGACTATGGCGGCCACTTGTTTGGTTGTGGCGTTCCATGTATGCTTTCCCTGCCAGAGTGTTACACTCTGCAGGTATGTGGTGGATTGTCTCAGGGGCCTCTTTGCATAGCCTACACCTTGGGTCTTGTCTGGTGTGGTAGATGCTGGCCTCCGTTGCTCTGGTGTTAAGGGCCTGTTCCTGTGCAGCCATGATGAGTCTCTCTCTCTCTCTCTCTCTCTCTCTCTCTCTCTCTCTCTCTCTCTCTCTCTCTCTCTCTCTCTCTCTCTAGTGTGTGTTAAATACATGTGTTATAAAATGTCAGAGCCTTTTCATCACTTCAGCATGAGTTGTCAGTTGTTTTAGTTATGATTTTCAATTGTTGCGTGAAGGCCTTGATACTAACAGACATTTGAGCTGTAAATCATCAGTGAAGGTCAAATAAAATGAGTAGTGCTTTTAGATTTAGAAGATTAAACAACATTCTAATGAAAATTCATGTTTTAATATACCTCATGTCTTGGATGTGTTCCACACTATTAAGACACATTCACAAGTTTTCAAGGCCCAGAAAAATAACATTATCTGAAACGACATGATAAAGAAAAGATGCACCTCTGCTTAATGCCAAACCTTGAACATATTAAGAAGTTCCTTTGTTAAATGAAACTCTCAAGTTTAAAAATATATGTTTTCCACATTTTTTATGACTTGTTACTGCTGGACATTTGTTTTAGCATTGGAGATCACTAGATATATTTGATAATAATAATTATGTCCATAGAATAATAAAAATAAGCACTGTGGCACAATTTGGTCATTAAAATAAAAGTAGTTTCTCAACATCTCAGTGTGGTTCAGTGATGGACGTTTGTTATTTGACAATCCAACATTTATTTATTGCTTTAAAACACATGATGTTAAAACTTAAAGCTGCTGTCTGGACCTTTCTCCTTTCAGGAATTATGTACAATTTTTCAGAAATACAACAAAAGTGATTTTCTTATCATGTACCGTGATATAATGTAGGAACTGTCATTTTTGTTTTGCTAAGCCCGCCCCTTGTACCGTAGAGCTCCATGCAATATGAACAGAGTGTTGGTCAGCATTAACCAATAGCGTTAGACTATCACACACACGTGCAGACGTTAATCACAGAGCATGCTTGAGCGTTTAAGGATGTACCTCAATTGATGTGGATTGGCGACCTTTCTCGTGGACAAGTAAGTCTTTAAAATATAAATATATGAATGCACAACATGAGCATTATAATTGTAAAACATTGTGTTTTAGCTCTGTTTTGTTAGCTAGACGAGCGTGTTCATGATCATCAGGCGTTGCTTTCGGCCTTAAATACACAAATGACGAGTAGGTGATGATGTGATGTGCTTGTCAGCCACTAGATGGTGAAACCAGATCAAAAATAAACACAGCTTCTTTAAAGGTGTGTGTGGTTGACTGAAAAACCATTCTTCACTCTGAGTTTCTCATGCAGGCTGAACATGAAAACAGTCTCCTACATGGTTCTCATGCATTAGCTTCTGATGCTAGGATTTGAAATCCTTCACACTGTGATGTCACACATCTTGGCTCACGCCCACCCACAGGAAGGCTTTTAGAAAAAAAATCATAGCGAGGAGAGAGAGAGAGCAGAGAGTGTGTTAGTGATGGTGACTTTGCAAGATGGCTAACACATTCTGTTAGCCAGTCAGAAGTGAGGTGTGTGCATATCATTTCTAATGATGAGCAATTCTGCTGTTTTCAGCTCACCTCTGCAGCAGCTAACTTCTTAATCTCAGAACAGGAGCATCATAGCTTTTTATTTTTATTTTTCAACAAAACTAAGTACTGGAAATCTCCAAAGTGTGAAGCTGCAAATGGGACAATGTCTGCTTTTTGTTAAAAACAAAACAAAACAAAACAGAATTTCCAGGATGGCAAGCTAAGAGAAATGTTTACAATTATGCTAATTCGTGCAACACACACACACACACACACACACACACACACACACACACACACACACACACACACACACACACACACACACACACACACACACACACACACACACACACACACACATTTGTATTGTGTGTATAAGTAATTGGGTGCCTTGATTAGTGACTGATGTAGCTGTAAGACAGGATAAACACCCCAGAGGGAGCTTAATCTTAATATAGCTAAATTTGAGAAGTCTGCCTTTAATAGTGAGTAGTCTGTGCTTTTGTAGCATTAATCCAAATTCATCCTCATTCTCCATCTCCAAATGATTATCAGAGATCATTTGAAGTAAAAACAAAAAACTGACTCATGAGCAGATGTGGCAGCTGGTTTGTGAAAAAGTGATTCAATATGAGTGTTGTGAATTAGAAATGAAGTAGGCTCCTGTCTGACTTTTTATGTTTTATAACTTTCAAGGTTTGCTGAGTGTTCTTTGTAAACGAAGAACACTCAGCTCGTATTTGGGGAACTAAAATGTGACAGGACACCCACTCGTGTGGACTTCCTGTAAATGCTGGAAGCAGATCCTCCGGATACAAAGTGATTATTAATGATCAGAGCTATGTTAACTAAGTCTGTTTAAATGTGTTCTTATCCAATCTAACAGCATAGCTGTCAAAAGACACTACTGTCAGTGCAGGTCCTTCCAATACAACATCAGCAGCGGTATAGCCGCCCGAGTGGTATTAATGCTCCCCCAGCCAATGCTAACGTAATGCCAGTGTGATATTGTCCCAACAATCAAATCAGTGAAAGTGCATTAACCCAAAAACACATCTCGACTGACTCAAGCAAGACATAGACACGACACAGGTGTCTGTATAACAGCATTATCATCCCTACATGCATCTGTCTTATTCAGTGTAACTAGATCACGGATAACTGATGCTGCAACAACTACCGGTGCTAAGATCCAGTTACTGATTTCTGATTCAGAAACTGAAAGCACCCTCGTGAGGAGGGTTTAGGAGCAAAATATAAGAATTCCACAGTGAAACAATCACAGCACAGTCTAATGCCCCATTCATGATAAGAGAAGGGAAGGTTACAATGAAACAGATCGTATTCTCAGCTGGAGAAGGACATATTTATTGGTTAGTGGCCTGTTTCTGATATTGCATCTTCTAGTGCCCTGGAACCCCACAAGGTGTTTTACAACGCAATCAGTCATTCACCCATTCACACACACATTCAAACCATGGTGGTGATGAGCTACGTTGTTGCCACAGCTGCCCTGGGGCACACTGACAGAGGTGAGTCTGACGAACACAGGAGCCACCGGTCGCTCTGACCAACACCAGCAGGCAAGGTGGGTTAAGTGTCTTGCCCAAGGACACAAGGACAGCGACAGACTGAGCAGGGCTCGAACCTGCAACCTTCGGATTACAGGGCAGGCACTTAACTCCTGTGCCACTGTTTACAATCAATGAGCCAGTGAGGTTGCCAAGTCTGTGCTGAGCTAGCGCTGAGTAGCAGTACTCTGGCCAACATGAAGCTCCAGAGTTGTTTAAAGGGCTAAAGCCAGTAAAAAAGGAGTGACCCAGAAGTTATTTCTTGCACTTATCAACGTACAATATATCTTCAGTAGTCTTCTAGAATATTCTGGTACTGGTGCACAACTGGCAACAACCATGAAGCTCACTGAACGGCAATGAGAAAGTCACTTTTGACCAAAAAAAATGGGCTACAGTAATAAATTTGACAACAGGATGTCATTCTTAACTCATTCTTACATATTGCACCTTTAGCCATTCTTACTGTGCTAATGGTGTTTATGCACCTCCAGCCTATTTATTTGGTTATGTCAGTGTTATCCACTATACGTTATTAATTCTAATTTATAATTACACCTATCGTACAGGTATTTGTAGAGCACATCAAGCCTAAGATACAAAACAGTCACAGTTGAGGGGCATGAACGTATTATTACAACTGTGATAGACTCACAGCAAGTAGTTCCTCAGTTTGAATGACTAGTCACTTTCAATCTCTTTGAACCAGAATTCCCTGCCTCTGCCCTAATTGGTCCAAGAAAAGAGAAGTTGGGGGTCGTTTGAATTGGGACAGTCTAACCAAAAGCTTGTAATTAATGGCAAGCCAAAAAGGAATCAGCGTTCAAGTTTGAGACACATTTATATGTTTGTGTTTACCATCAATTTAAGTTATGATGCACGTAGACGCGTGCAGCTCTGAGCTCTGAAATACAATGAATTAAGTTCTTTATCACCCAGCTGTAACAATGACAGTTTATCATATATATCACCAACAAACCATGTGTTGTTATGGTGCTGCTACCTACGGAATATGCCTGTCACATTTATTACATAATTGCCCAATGCAATTATATGAGCCGAGCAATCATTTGGCATAATTGTTACATTTGTTTTCCCCCCACTTGTATAAACCAGCTGGATGACATTAAAACATATAGCACACATTATTTCAGTCACAATTTTCTTTTTACACATTGCACCTCCCACCTCTTTAATGCCATTAAGTCTGTTTTAATGAATTCATATTGATGATACAAAGAGACAGGGTTAGTATGGTATTTAGCTTTAATGGTCATAAGACATGGGCTGTGCAGTGGCGCAGTGGTTAGAGCTGCAGCAAGAAGGCCCTGGGTTCGTTTCTCAGCCTGGGATCTTTCTGTATGGAGTTTGCATGTTCTCCCTGTGCATGCGTGGGTTCTCTCCGGGTACTCCGGCTTCCTCCCACAGTCCGAAAACATGACTGTTAGGTTGATTGGTCTGTCTAAATTATCCTTAGGTGTGAGCGTCAGTGTGTGTGCATGATTGTCCTGTGTGTCTCTATGTTGCCCTGCGATGGACTGGCTCTCTGTCCAGGGTACCCGCCTGATTGCCCATTGACCGCTGGAGATAGGCACCAGCCACCCCCCCCCCCCACCCCCCCACCCCCACCCCCACGTGGACAAGCAGGTTCAGAAAATGAATGGATGGATGATGGATGGATGGGTCATAAGACATGCCATACAGTCCTAATCCATTTTTATTTTTTTCTGAATTCAGTTTGTTTCCCCAATTCCACATTTTTGATGTAACATTTTTATACTTTTAAAATCCCATGTCCTTGTTTACAGATCACAACATGCCCTATAGGTTATAAATTGTAAGTCACTTTGGATAAAAGCATCTGCCAAATAAATAAACATAAACATCAAATTATGTGTATCTGTTCACAAACTGCCCTTTTTCATTTATATTTCACACTAATGTCTATCCTATATTACTATTAGCCTGACATTTACACTTTATATACATAAAGAGTGTCCAATGCTCCATAATCATGTGCCATCTTGAAGTACTGTAGCTGTTTAAGGACATACAAAAGACAATGCTCCACGTTTTCATTTGTACTTTGACATTGAGGTTCTCCTCCTCCCTCTAACATTGTGTTGGGGATGTCACCAGTTCTCTCTGTGGCAGCTTTGTTGGTTTGGGGAAATCCGGCTCCTTCCCCTTGGATTGCTTGCCCTGCTCTATTGTGATTGCTTGCATAGGCTTCATTTTAACCGGGGACGCCGGGGACATGTCCCCGGCAAAATTTGTGATTGGCAGCTGTGTCCCCCCCACTTTCAAAAAAGCCTGCTGATGAGGATTTTTGTTTTACCAGCTCAGATCTTATACCAGGGGTCGGTAACCTGTTCCCATCAAAGAGCCATTATTACCCGTTTCCCACAGTGAAGAAAACACTGCAGCAGCCGCGGCGTTGTGGGCGGGGCCTACCCTTAGACAGCAGAGAGCTGCTCACAACAGGTGACAGCAGCCGGTACCGGTCGCTCGCATGGGCGTCGCACCCGTGGGGGATTCAACACCCACACTTTTCCAGCTGTTTTGCTCACCTCCACACCAGTCTGGTTTCTTTACGTCGCACTCACTCTGTTTGCCACATCTCCTTCTTCACCTCCGCTTCTGACAGCCAATGTCGGGTTTCCAGGAGAGCAGGAGAGGGAGGGACGGAAGAGCTCGACTGAATTCATAATTTTACATCTCGACATTAGCTGTACAAAGTCTGAGTTTGATCAAGTGAAGAACAACAATTTGCAGAGGTTTATAACTGGCGCGGCGCCAGGTTTTCATTTTTGGGTGGGCCACGGTAATTGTGGACGGACCTTAATAAGCAGTGACTTAGTGAAGAAGGCAGGTCGCGCTAGAAAATTTCGTTTAAAAAGACGTCATAAATGTTTTCCCCCATCATTTTTATTTATAAAATATGAAGTAAAAACTCACAATTTAATTTTCATTCATTTGTCATTAATATTTAGTCTATACCCGTGCATTAAGTGGACCATCTTCCAGTAAAAGCAAAGCATCCAGCCCACCTCTCCAAATGCGTAAAATGTGCATCAGCAGCTAGTTAGGCGCGCCGCGCGCACTGTCAGCTACGTCAGCCCAGACAAGAGCAGAGCAAAGAGCAGACTACACTGCACCCATTCTGAAAGTCAAGGAAAAGAAGAACGGATTTCAGGACCGCATTCTGAGCACTCTTTGAATTTGGACAGCCTTCGTCGTGGCGCTGTGACGACACCTGTCTTAACATCCAACCTCATGAGCCTTGAATTTAAACAAAGCCTTTGTCTTTAAAATGTGTTTTTCTATCTGGTGATTGACATTAAAATAATAAAAAAAATTCTATATTTCACAAATTGTGTCTAATTTGAAAAAAAAATAGTAAACATAGTCTTTTATAAAGGTGCATAACAGTCACTTGCATAGATGTTTCACTTGAGAATAAACAGTATTTATTTTTGTAATATTTATATGCTTCACATAACTTAAAACTACCTTCATACTTCACATTTGAGGTTCAAGGGTCAGGAGTTCACCCTGTGGTGTCCGCCTGGTGGGTTTCCGGTTTGAACCCAGGCTCCATCTGCATTAATTGAAATGTCCTTTGAGCAAGACATTATCTACACAGACCTTCATTTTTAACACCTTGTTTTGCACTTACAGGTACAGAATAATCAGTTAACCCACTTTTATCTTCTGCTGATTTATCTGGAAGGTGCACCTGAAAGTGAGGCTAATGCTAGCTCACTGCAGTTTTAATGATTGACACACATTTTCTGGCTGTTCTGTTAAAACTCAATGGAAGATTTTCTCCCTAATTACAGTTTGAAACTGTCTGCTTTAAACTTTGTGTTGATGGTTAACCATGCCTGCAGTGGACCTCTTTACCTGAGCTCGCTGTAGGGCTGGGCGATATGACGATTTTAGACCGTTTTACGATCTACACATCTGACAGTCTGTCATTTTTGAGAGACCTTTTTATCACGATTCACAGCTCTGCTGTTGAATTTCTGCCTCTGAATGAAAATGGAACTTACCTCCGGCGAATGACACGCCTTTGTTTGACCCTTAACCAATCAGAGTGAGTCATAGTAATATATTAGTGCCCCGCTTGTTTTCGGTGTGAACAAACATGGCTTCGGCCGCGGCTGAGCGACAACGAGGTTTTCGTTCCGAAGAGGAACGCAGGGTTTCCTTAGCGCGCGGCGCTAACAACTTAGTGACGTGACATGTCCCGGAGAAAGCGTAAAAATACGTTGGACGCTTCTTCTGAAGCAGGAAAATAACACTTCTTCTTAAGAAGAGCACGACGTCGCCTCGGCTCGTCCACCCTCTGCCGAGCCGGTGTCGGTACCGGACTGAGCTCAGTCACTGGGTCGTTGGAGCTGCCCCGTGACTGCTTGATGGAAAACCAGCGGGTTTCATCAGACTCGTAGTTTCTTGTTTTTGCTGGGGACCCCCTGTATTTTAGCGCTCCCTCCTGCAGTCTTCCCCTATTACAATTTAAAATGATTCTGTAAACTCCGCGTATCAATAGAAACAATCTCTGCCTCTGCCAGCTGCAGTAAATGTAGTTTCCAAATAATAAGAGGTGCATTCATCTGTGTATCTCCTTTGATCCGCATTAGTGATATTCTCAGCACCAGAACAGTGAAGCAAAGAAAGATTCCTGAGTTTGTTAGTAATTTTATTTATTAGGTGCATCTGACCTGTTCTATTTTTCTCTGAAATGAGATCAAATCAGTGCTTCTATGGGTTGTCTCCAATCTGCACTGGAAAATTTTACTTTATTTAGAGACTTGTTGCAGAAAATATTCAGAATGCGCAGTTTTTTGCTACCACAAGCAATCTCTGGTCCAGCCGCACGTCAGAGCCGTATTTGAGCTTAACTATCCACTACATGAGCAACTGGGAGCTACATAGTATTTTGAACAAGTTAATGTTTGCACAATACGTTTGCAATTGACATGTTTGCACTTTAAATATGTTTACGATTTTAATTTGTTAAGTTACTTGAAAAACGAGAAAAACTGATTTTTGTAATTGCTTCTCTCAGGGCTTTTATCATCTCTGGTGTGAGTTTAAAATATAAGTGTGTTAGCACTGTGCTGATTATCCCCAATATGAATAAATGTTTATTTATTCAATGTTTCTCTTCTTTAATACGCAATTGAAGTTATGCTATACATGGATAAAAAATCGTGATAAAATCAAAATCGTGATAAAATATTGGAAAAATCGTGATATTCTATTTTTGCCATATCGCCCAGCCCACTGTTACATGTCACCACCTTCCTTTACCTGTCGGCATCACCACAACACACAGACCGGAGAGGTGGCAACAACCCAAGTGTGACCTGTTCTTCTTGGTGAATGCCATAGTAAGCATAAAAATATGTAGACTGTTAAGAAAATTGCTGCTTTTACAATTCCACTTAGATATAAACAAATTAACTGATTTTCATTTGTTCCTAAAAAACATTCAGATTTTTGTTGATGTCTACGATTCCACCAGAGTTTTCATGTCAGTGGAAATTATAGAGCCCTGAATTAGTTGGAGGAAAGATGGCATTTAGTCCACACTGACACACACACACACACACACACACACACACACACACACACACACACACACACACACACACACACACTCACACACACACACACACACACACACACATGCTTGCACACACACACACACACACACACACACACACACACACACACACACACACACACACACACACACACACACACACACACACACACACACACACACACACACACACATTTATGGGTTACATAAATACACTGGAGTTTCACACATCATTGATGGTGAGGGGGGGATAATTAGCTCATTGGCTTATTTTTATTTAGTTTGGTTTATTTTTTATATAAATCTATTTTTTTTTTTGTAAATGACCATTAATGATTTGTGGCTAGTTTATCCAGCAGCTTTGTCTTTTGTGATGATGTTTTGGAGAATCCAGCCTGCTTCTATGACCACCTTCCTGTGGCTCTCACGCCCGTGGTAATGAAGTGCTTCGAGAGGCTTATGAAAAGCCTAATTTGCTCATCATTACACATATCATTAGAGCCCCTTCAGTTTGCCTATTGTCCCACCAGGGACACTGATGAAGCCATTTCTCTGGTGTTCCACTCCATCATCTTTCACTGGAACATCAGTAAGGCGACCTCTGCACGTTGACACCTTAGTCCTGATTAGATTGATCAGCGAACCCAGAGGTCTCGGGCTAAGCTCATTACTCTGCTCTTCTGTCTTAAACTCTCAGTAATGTGGACCTGGATGTCACAGAACCAAAGAGACGGCGGCTGACTTTGGACCTTGGTGAAAAGGGAAGCACTGAACACACTTAGGACTTGGAACTGCTCCCTCACAACACTGCACTCAGGGAACAAAACAACAAACGAGTCAAGATCTACGGCAGTCAGCAAAAACCTGCACAGCAACAATTTATCAGGAAGCTTCCCATAGAGTTATCTGATGTGCTAAGTACATCAAACGGGATGCAGCTTCCTGTATTTTCTACACGAGGTGGTGCTGATCCAGACTCATGGACACTCGCCTTTGAAGTGGCTCAGCTCCATCAGGGTCAGCACTGAGCGTGTGAGGAAAATCACAACTCCAACAAACTATTTAGAATTCCATTTAACTATTTTTCTATTTTCCCTAGAATGTTTTTTTCTTCCTGCCAGCAGTCACATTCTCATTTTGCTGCTGATATCACAAATATTGTTCCTGACCTGCTTTAACAGCTTATTCTTCTCTTTCTGCCGCTTAAAAAAACTGCTTTCGTGCAAACTCAGCTCCTCTTATAAATGCCTTTTGCATCACCGTGTTACACACCTGCACAGTTTTCAGAAATCTGACCAGGTGGTACTGAAATTGCACACAGGTGGACTCTTTAGGTGTAATTTTAAGTAGAAGTCTAAATGCCAACATTGAAAAATGTTTCGCTCAATAAAAATTTAATTAAAATAATTAACTTTCACCTGTTGGTTATTGAGATGAATGCATGAGTGGAGACTAGGGTAAACTGACAACAAACCTAAAAATATGATGCCATCTGCAACAGCTGCCACCATGTTTGAGGCATAAAAATGTAATGAGCTAAAGGTTTAGCATGTATGTGATATAAATCTTTAATATATGCAAACAGACAACATTTCTCAACTAAAATGTAACTCAGGAACTTGATTCTGCTAAGAAACGGAAAAATGACAAGTTTGATCGCTGCCCTAGCCCCTGCTCATAGGTACAGTTTTAGACATCAAAATGTTTTAAAAAGGTCTATTTTTCAGGTTTTTAAAACCCCAGACCACACAGAAAAGTAAAGAATGCTAGAAGCAGGAAGATGTGGGAACAATAAACGATCACACCTCTTCATCCCTACCTGCATGAGTGAATAAATTTGCAGAGGAGTTGTCTGTGAATCAAGGTAAACTTGTGCTGTGGTGCACCACCTGTGCCATGGTTGCCGCCTGCATCGTGGACCGGAACTATACACACACTCTTTGTTAGATTATTGTTTTAATATTCACCAGAAATACAGCAGCAGCTTTCAACAGAAGGTTCAACCCTTTTAAAATAAACAGCAGTTGTATGGTTAACCTTGTCTTGAAATATGAATTCTATCAAAACCACTAATTAACACTAGTTTAAAAGACACTTTAAGGAGAACATAAATGAGTATGAATAATTGTTACAAAAAGTTATCAAGACTGGGGTATTTGTAAAATTGTGACTAAGGTTTTGCAGTTATGTTGGTATGTGTGTGCATGAGCATTGTAGACATGTAGACCCCTTATCGGTCCATGTCACCTCCCGCCCTAATGCGCATGTGCATTGCAGAAAGAGATCAACAATCATATCGCTATGATAAAGACAATAAATTGTGCAAGTTCTACTGTATGCCATTAACTGCACCCCTTCCAAGGCAAACAAAAGATGTCTTTGGTTGCAAGCTATCAGAAGGAGTGAATAGAACGAGCAGATCATTAAAAAAGCTCAAATCTGCAGCGATCACTTCGTATCACGTAGGCTAACAACAACAACAAAGCTATGAATAAGATAATCAGCACCGTGACATGTTTATAATCACAACTGTGACTAAAAAGGGGGTTATGTAGCTATAGAACCCATGCTAATTTTAATTTACAACATTATATTATTATACATGACTAACCCAGCCATGCAGGTGCAGTTCGCGGTCAGCATGTAGGTGTTGTTCTTGTTTACAATGACCCAGACTTTGTACGTCTCTGGCTTCCTCCCGTCTGACTCTGCTGCACCTCAGTCTTCATAGCCACAAAGTTTTTAATAATATAAATGTGCAATAGTATGTCCTGAACATGGTTGTCCGTTACATGGCTGTGGGCATCCAGCGTTCTGTGGGACTTCATGCTCTCCCGAGAATAAAGGTGCGGCGCTTCAATCAGGTGAGCGTGGCGGTCCGGCCACTGACGTTTGGGCCTTTTTTTCCCTCATCGTTGATCCACTCGCCTGGCTGTAACGCTTATGGATCGTTACGATGCATCCCATTTAATTTTACATCGTAACAAGTTTTATCGCTAAGGAATAAACTGTTATAACACACAGACAATATCGCTAACCAACAACAACGCAGCCACATCATAAAGAAACTAGGTGGATCTTGTTTCTGCTTGAAAGCTGCACGTGCATTTAATTTTAGACACTGGCATTTGTATTGATAATTTTTTAGAGAATTTACCTTTATGTGGTTAAGGAAGTGAAAAGCTGTTGCTTCTTCCTGATCTCCTTTTGAATGCATTTGTTTATTTATTATAACGTTAATTGGTGTTTTTAACAAGTAATTTTTTTCCTATTTTTCTTTATTCAGTCGTGATGTAATTTTACATGTTCGAAATAAGTAAATTTAAAAGAAAATATTTGGCAGGAATGCATGTGTGATAAATGTGTGTGTGTGTGTGTGTGTGTGTGTGTGTGTGTGTGTGTGTGTGTGTGTGTGTGTGTGTGTGTGCACGTTTTAACATAAATATTTAATGTTTTGATTCTCACTACATGCTCCTCTTTCAGGTCATGACAAGTTGGGACCAAAGACAGCATCTTAATAAAACATGAGGCCATTTGCTCCTAAAATCAAAGTAACGCGTTTTCAACCCCTTGCTGGTTCTAGTTCTCCTTCTGTCACTGCATTTTACTGTTTTTTATTCTGTAAGTTTAGTTTTGTAACATTGCTGAACCACTAGATTTTACAGAGACTCACACTGATCCACAAACACACTATCACAGTTAGAGTAACTACTTAAGCTAGCATTCACGGTTTTGGACGGGAGGAAACCGGTGGAGAATGTGACACAAGGCACAACCAATAATTGAACTGGTGTTTTCCTGCTGTGAAGCAGCTGGTCTAACCACTAATCCAATGTGCGGCCCAATAAAAGCTTCAGAAATAGTAGATAAATAAATCTTTAGTTTAAAAATCACTGTTGACCTCCTGAGACTTATCCCTGGACGTTGCCTTTTTAACTAATTTGTATAATGTTTGTTCAACTTGGACGTTTTATAATTATTCAGGGAGGTTTGGTTTTAGTTGATAATGTTTTACATCTTTTAATTCAACATAAATTAGAATGGTTATGTTTTCATTTTTAAACACCTAACAAATTCCTGCTCTTATGGGGTCAGGAAATATTTCTATTAGAATTTTTTAAAAACAGTTTCAAAATCTTTTAGAGCCATAACTTGTAGCTTCATTTTGCAATAGTAACGTTTCAACTGAACCAAAGTAGAAAGCTGATTAAAAATTAATATTTTCAATAAAATAATGATATATAAGGTGGTATGATTGTTGGACAGGAACTACGTGCTCAGGCATTCAGCTTTTTACTTCTACTTTGACCTATCATTTACACCAGGGGTGTCAAACTCATTTTAGCTCAGGGGCCACATTGATGGAAATCTAGTCCCAAGTGGGCCGGACCGGTAAATTAAAAACAACTTCAGATTGTTTTCTTTGTTTTAACACAATCAATATAAAACAAGGCTGGAGCCTGAGGACAGTGTAGTACAAGTACAACACCTGAAGTGTAGTTGAAATTTTGAATAAAAGTAAAAAATAAAATAAAAAAGACATTCCTTACTGATTCAAAGAGCTTACAGAGCACATGGCTAGATCAGTTTCATGCAGCACTTAAAGTATATTTGATTCATTTTACTTTACATCTTTTAGCTTTCACCAGCACATCAATGTCAGAAGTCACATCCTGAGTGGCAGCCAACTTCAGGATGTGACTCAAGTTCTTGTGTGAGCCTTGAGCGCAGCTTTGTTTTATTTATACTCATTACAAAGAAAACTTGCACACAAAGATACGTTTATTTTCACTCTACATTGTA
The DNA here is from genome assembly GCF_043380555.1 of Nothobranchius furzeri. Lineage (NCBI taxonomy): Eukaryota > Metazoa > Chordata > Actinopteri > Cyprinodontiformes > Nothobranchiidae > Nothobranchius > Nothobranchius furzeri. The sequence goes on from NC_091753.1 coordinate 30,429,896, forward strand.
AAGTATGAAAATAAAGTTTACACAACCATCTCGTGGGCCGGATTTAACCTGCTTGTGGGCCGGATCCGGCCCGCGGGCCGCATGTTTGACACCCCTGATTTACACTAAATGGTCAAAAGGAATTGCTGCATGTTGAAGAAATCTTGTGTTCTTGTCTCTGTATTAAACTTACACATGTGCAAGGGTGAGTCAATGAGGAGCCAAAAGGGGGCAACTTCCCCCTTCTTTTAGTCCCCCCCCCCCCCCCACACACACACACACACACACCTTCTCATCCTTAAAATATGCCTTAAACTCTCCTAAAGCTGATGGATGAAATCAGTACTGTAAAGTAATTTTAATTCATTTTCAGAATTAGTCTACTGTATTTTATTTATTTATGAAATCATTTTGTGGAACTTTTTGTTCCCTATTTATACATAAAACTCTTTGTTTTCTCAGAAAAAAAATCTAGTTTTAAAATGTTTATACGGATATGTTGTTGGCTTCATTTACATTAAAGGGGCTTTCACATCCTGAGGCGATTGCGGAAATGCTAGCCTGGCCTTCCAGACTCGCCCTCTGTCTATTCTACACGTAGTCTGGATACTCAGAGGCAGACAGCGCCATAAGGGGCGGGACTAACCAGCTCAAAAATAACAGAAATATCAGAAAAAAGGCAGAAATGACAACTGCATCCCGCAACGTTGTAGTTTTTTTATTTTTTGCTGCAGTTACAGATGGCGTCTGGGGATAGTGCAAACATCTTCCTTTAGAAGAAAGACTTTTAGAGCTTCTTCTACTTGTGGTTTAAAGACACGTCCAAGTAACACAGAACAGAGGAAAGAGCCGCAGCAAACCCCGCTTTAGACGCCATATTCGTTCTTAATGAGAAACTGAGCGTTGCAGTGTGTGACGTACGCTGGTCATGGCTGATTGGCTCGGATAGTTTTCTCAGGGGGTGGGGTTACTTGTATGGGAGTGTTAACAGGCCCTTTACGTCCCATAAGGAGGCATTGGCATGGCTTGCCTGGCTACGGAATTTCCACCTTCTTTACATGCCAACGCAAATCTTTCCACCACTGTACCTGCTGTCTCTTAGGCTTAAAGAAAGAACAGTTTGGCCATTTTAAAATGTAGAAACAACAACAACAACAACAACAACAACAACAACAATAATAATAATAATAATAATAATAATAATAATAATAATAATAATGATACTACAATTATTATTAATAATAATATTAATAATAATAATAATAATAATAATAATAATAATAATGATAATTACACTTTAATTTTCTTTATACAAAGTTCCTTTAAACTTTGACATTAATAAACTTTTGTTTTTTAATAGTTTTTAACAGAATTAAAACTTTTTAAATAGAGGTTTCTGCCATTTTAAAATGTCTACAATCTCATCAATCACAATGGAAACACACTTCACAATGACAAAACTTTGCTTTAAACCATGATTACCCAATCCTGGTCTTTGATTAAAACTGTCTGGCATGTTTTTGCCATTTCCCTGCTCTCACACATTTGTTCCAATTTTAAAAGCAGGTGATTAGGAGCAGGGAAACAACAAAAACATGCATAGTGTTGACCCCTGGGACCAGGATTGAGAGTCCAAGCCAAACAAAATAAAATACATAAATAAACATTTTCAAACAAAGGTTCATATGATGCGCAACTAAATATCTAAATTCAAAGATGTGACGATTAGTAATTATGTTTGTGTTTCTGTGATCTTGTGGGGAAGAGACTGGTGGCAGGGACCTCCAACAGAGAGACACAGATGAGTTTGTGAAGACATCCTGACTTCCTCCTCTTCATATTTTGCTCCAAACAACTGGCAGAAATCAAGCTGTGCAGCAGTGTGAGGAGGAGGTAGAGAAAAAAAAAACAAGAGAAGGAAAAGTAAAAACACATCAGAAAAAGAAAATTAGAGGGAGAGCATCAAACACTGTGTAATAACTGGCTTTAATTAAGACCGGAGGGAATAGGGGAGTTATTAGTTGTCATAAGCAAGTTTATCACATAAACAGTGAGTAGATACAAGAGTGTGTGTTTGAGTGTGTTACACTGATGCAGAGGGAAAATACCAGCTAATGTACTCTTAATGCTTGTGGGTGAACGTGTGTAGCTGAGATAAAGGAAAGAAATCATGTCTGTGAGCAACCTCATGTGAGTGTGCTTACGCGCATGTCTGTGTGTGTGTGTGTGTGTGTGTGTGTGTGTGTGTGTGTGTGTGTGTGTGTGTTTACGCATGCACGCTGTAACAGTCGAACTGTGGTATTTCCCCCAAACACCACAAATGTTATTAGTATGCATGAAGCTGAGAAAGGAGGCCTCACACCTCCTAGCTCATCAAAACTCACTCACAAATGCATTATTATCAATCCCCTTTAAACCACCACACACACACACACACACACACACACACACACACACACACACACACACACACACACACACACACACACACACACACACACACACACACACACAAACACACACACACACACACACACACACACACACACACACACACACACACACTCACACACAAGCTGAGACTTGTCAGCAAACAAAAAAGTTTCGTGTTGGTTTTGTTTCTTCTACACAGAAGGAAAAAGTAACTTTAACCATGATTTAAATGTAGACATGTACGCTGCTACACCTGAAGGAAACAAGCTAGCTCACACTTTCATGGGTGAAATTGTTGGAACTAGATACTAGATACTAGATACTAGATACTAGATACTAGATACTAGATACTAGAACACTGCCAACGATCAGTTTACCATCAGACAAAAACTCACTGGATTGTCCCTTTTTTTATCAGGGGGATATTTTCGGGTTAGGGTTTGAGGGCAGGGTCAGGAAGTGAAGTTTTTGTGTGCATCTAGACTTTTAAATGGTTTCATCTGATTTGTGGAGACTGGATTCATTGTCGGAAAAGTTTGTTGAACAGTAGAAATTTAAACTAACTAAGATTTGGCCATCTGATATGGTTGTGCTTGGTTTCCTTGTCCTTCACCATGGTAGTAAACATCTGCTGACATCCCTGTACATAAAACACTGATGTATTTTAGTAAATAATAAATGTGGAAGTTGATTAAAAATCCGACCAGTTTAGATCAGCAAATCAGTTTACTCAGCTGCTTTTCGCTTCCATCATTTATTTTCAGCAGGAAGCATTCGAGAGGTTTGTAAGTCAGTTTCTTGTCTAAAAGAGCCGCTTGTGATCACTGGAAAAATAGGAATGGTTGTGGCAATGGTTAAAGCTATGATGTCAAGTTTAGAAACCAAATTAGCCTAAAGAGACAATGTTTATTTTTCACTGTTAATCTCTGGAACATCAAAATGTTGCCATAAAAATCGAGTCTAAAAGGGCGGGTCTAAATCTCTGGGTGACACCATATTATACGCCATGTTTCCTGGATAAGACCATCCGGTTGTCAGTCTCGCCAAACCACTGCACTTCCTGGGTCCTCCACTCATTACGTACTTGCACATTTTGCAACAGAACACCCCTGTTTTGAGAGGTTCTCCGCTTAGTAAGATGAGAGAAGGAGAAACAAACGGAGTCCCAAAAAGAAAAACACCATTTGAAGTCATGGACAACAAAAGATGTTTTGGACCTAGTAAATGGCAACTGGTGTTTAGCACTATCTTGTGTCCTCCAGCATCGTGGGTCTCCAGGTCCGGCTGAAGTGGCTCAGGGAAGATACCCGAGGGGAGGAGTGAGTGTTTTGTGACCTTGTTTGCATTGAAAACCTAGCTTGTTCTGTAGACACTGCTGCAAGAGACCAGAACAAAGAACTGAAATCTGATGAGATGTTCCATATAAACCCACAACTAGAAGATAATAAGCATTTTCATTCAGAGTTTTTCTGAGACCAAAGAATTGACAAATCATAGCAGAAGTGACCCGAGTTTAGTTAGATGTAATTATAAATGTAAATGGCAGCAAATTATGTTCGTGGTAAACAAAGCAGTTCTGTCACTTTACGTTTTGTGCTTTTATTTTGAAGAGCACCCCTCTTCTTCTACTACTTCCTGTTCTTCTACTACTTCCTGTTGTATACGCTAAACTTCCTGCTCCCGGCTCATCATAACGACATGCACATGTTGCTCCAGAATTGGTAAATCATGCAAATATATTATTTATTTGTCATATTCTACATGGAAACTTGTGAAAGGGTATTTTACAGTGGTTCGCTTCGTGTTTGTGCCGTTTGTATGTCATGTTTAAGGGACATCACTGTGAGGTGTGGAAGATAGGCTGCTAGCAGGCTGAGCTCAAACTTAGCGCCCTTGGAAGCAGAAGGAGGTAGGAGGAGACTGATGGTGTATTCAGTGTGAAACGAGTTGTTCATTTGATTTCAAAAAGAAGGAAACTGTCATTGTTTTATTTAAATAAGAACTACAACTTATAATGGCTAAAAGGGCTACTTTCATGTAAAATTCATTATTTGTTTACTAAAAATATTTACCATACCATACCAAAAATATTTGTGTTAAGTTTGTATTCACCTCTGTTCAGGCACCTACATTATGGTGCTGTGACCCAGTTACGGACCGGGGTTGCTGCGGCATAATGTAGGAGTCTGAACTGAGGTGAATGCAAATAATGGCTATAGTTGCTTAGTGGTTCACGTTTTCTGTCACTCTTTATTGATTTAAAGTAGCTTAACTGTTAATGGAAGTATTATTTAAGTTAGAAAATTGAAATAAGTACAAGATATGAAGGAAAATGGTTAATTTTATTTTGTTCACTTTCTCTCTGACCATCGTACAGAGGTGGTTTTACCATTAGGCATAGGTAGGCGGCTGCCTGGGGCCCCCTTGTGTTGGGGGGCCTCCTAGCCCTGACCGCCAGCACCCCTCTGTTAATGCCACACTATTCTTATTACCAACCTGTGGCCGCAGACGGGATTGGACATGCGCACTTCTCATTACCATAATTCCTGAACCATTCAAGATACCATTAAAATTCTAAAAGTGCTGAAAAGATTAAAAATTGGGCTTTTCGTGCATATACAATACATTACGGTAGCCACCGGGATTCCCTGTCTTCAGTGCAACGAATCACAACACAGATTCAGAGATGTGCTGAGTTTGTCATCCAAAATGCTCAGTTTTATAACTTTTGAATGGCTGATCAGATTCAAATTATTCCGACGGTTCCTAAAAGTACATAAAAGCAGCTTTCCAACGGTCTATAGCATGAAGCAATCAGAGTTAGGGAAAATATCGCTACGAGGGGAAATCCTGCTGTACAGCCTGATTGAAACGGAGCGCAGCGCTGCGGATAACGGAACGGGGAAGCTAATTAGCATAAAAAGCCGGCATGAAATTATGGAAATGCCTCAGAGAAAAATCAACACGATCTGTTTGGTGTCCCAGAAGGCTTATGTCTGAAGACAGTTACCACGAAGAAGGACAGATCTCCGGTGAACCAGAGTATGAATGTTTGTTCTGTCTTTAATTTTTTTTATTTGAACAACCCTCAACTATTTGCTAATTGTAAGATTCAGCTTCATTCCAGCATTATTTATCTTTTTACCATAAATAAATTACATTTGCTAAAACAAGTTTTTGGTATAGCAGTGCACGGTGTGCAGGAGAAGCATCCCATGGCGGTGTGAGGTGTGCAGGACTCTGCCTGCAGCTGGAGAGAAACTGCTTCAAGGTCTACCACATCAAATAAAAACGTCTGAAAGTTTACAAAAATAAATGGTCTTAAAAACAGCTAAAAATGATACCAAGGTTCAAACTTTTTAAGAATAGATGCATTACAGATCAAAGTTTAAATTGTTCATTCCAAATTGTTCGCCCAGTAATTTTGAAGTTCCTGTTCAGTAATAAATGGAAAAAAAATTCAAATCCGTTTTTTGCTTTTTTTTCACTTTTAAGCTGATTTTAAGGCTTTAATAGAAATAAATTCTAAATACAAACCATACACTGAAAGCTGAGGTTGTTCTGAAAAAAGAAGAGTTACACACACTTTGTACTTTTTATTACAATTTTACAGCCATAAGATTAAAAACATACCAGGCGGCCCTGTTATAATTATGGTCATAAGAGGGTTATTAAGACAGCGATGCACAAACAGGAAGTGATTGGTAGTCATTCCACTCCAATCCAGTTGGTGGCGGTAATGAACCAAATTGTTGTTTGCCAAGTGCCATAAGACCACAAATAATAATAAGAAGAGAGGAGCATTCGTAACAAACTCAAAGCGATAGTCAAAACATTAAGCATTAAATGGAGTTATCCTAGTGGCTCCAACAAGAGAAAGCAGCAGCATGCTTCATAAAAGCTTTTATTTTCCCTTCTGAAAGTGACGTCGTTTTTCGATGTAGACCTAAATGGAAAATAGGAGAAAAAAAAATCTAAGGCTAAAGCACAGGAGCACTGACAGGAAGAAGAAAGCAGAGCAAATATTGAAAGCACTCAAAGGGAGAGAAAAACAGGAAAAAAGAGGAGGATTAATAAAAAGTGAAAATAACTTGTGTCAGAAGAGGGGAGAGTTTCGCAAATCCAGTTAAAGGTAAGATTGTCGAAAATTTAGTGTAAGGGGGCCCCATGTCTGTGTTCACCTTGGGCCACCAAATTGCTAAATCCGCCCCTGCCATCGTATTTAAATTCAGCGAATAATCAAACATTTCAACAGTTAGCTTCCTCTTTTCTTCCTTTGCTATTACTGATGTTGTGATTTGAAGTGGTATGTGGTATAGTAATATACTGTAATTAGATAATTTAATTATCTGATTTTGTATATTTATACACTGTAATTAAATCAATCAGAAGTGGCTGTTTTTATCATCAGGGAGTTTACTTAAACACTTTGTATTGACTGAGAGACAAGAAAGAGAGAGAGTTGGGATCGTTTAAGAATCTTTAATTTCTATAATTATAAATTCTTACAATCTACCAGGACTGTCTCAATGATGAATGCATATGGATTTAGATGTTTCGTGTTGGTGTGTGTGTGTGTGTGTTTTGTTCAGAATCTCTAGGCTGACGTAGCGAGTCTGGTTTGTTATGACTAGGCTACCACGAGGCTTCAGAAGCTGATGACATGAGCCGCCATATTGCCGTGACCACGTACCGTAGGGAGTCTCCCGTGTAGATCAGGAATTGCCAGGTCCTCGGACCTTCATGGGTACTGGAGCTGGTTGAAACAGCGGTCGCAGCACACAACGCCCGTCTGAGGATAACTCCGGTCGTAGTTGGCAGGCATCAGCAAGTTCACCCTTATTTTGAAGGAAAGTCGTTTCGTTGGTACAAACGACGGAAAATCTCCAGCTTGACGGATTTCAGCTCAAAGTAGGAAGTACATCTGGCCAGTCTGCACTTCCAAATGATGACGATGGAAATCCTTAGGAACTCGGATGTCCTGGAGCTGAGTTTAACATGTAACTGCTTAAAGTGGAACTGAACGTGGAACTGACTTAAAATGGCGTTGCCTAATTTTTATATCTCCCAGTTGTTTAAGAATCTTAGTAAACCGGATTGGACTACTTTCATAAACAAACCAGATTCTGCCCTACGACAGACGAAAGTTCTGATTGGTTGAAAACAATGTGTCATGCGTTTCCATGGTAATGCATATCAGTGTGTCTGGGCAGCCCTGTTTATTCATTTAAACACATAACTCATGACATCTTTATTTCACAGATCATTCACCTGATTATTAATGATCAACAAATGCTTTGATTAGCTTATCACAAATAAAGTACTTTGATTAATCAATGAAAAGCGTTCTTCTTCTGTTCTTCTGTCTCTTCTCCTGGAATGTAAACATATTGAACCAAGCATCCGACCTTGGCGGTGTTACTGTGTGAAGGGGCAGCTGTTAAGGGCAGACCATTATAAGCTTCATAACGCTACACTGAAATGATAAAACTATGGCCATCAACAAGATTTGCAAACCACTGGTTTACTTCCTGTGGTATATCGGCAGGCATATCAAACAGTCCAAGTGGAATAGCCTGCACAGGAACAGACCTGAATCAGAAGGAAAGGGGATAATATCAGTTTCAAGAACAGTAAGAGTGTTTCCATAGTCAACTCAAAACCATTTTCCTTCATATCTTGTACTTATTTCGAATTTCAAATACTTCCATTTAACAGTTAAGCGCTTTGTGGCATGGTGTGGAAACAATCATCTGACCTTGAACGTGAACAAAACAAAGGAGATGATTTTAGACTTCAGAAGAAACAGGGTGGAGTCCAACACTGTTTCCATCATGGGAGAAGAAGTGGAGGTGGTTGAGGAATACAAATACCTTGGAGTTCACCTGGACAACAGACTGGACTGGAGAAAGAACAGAGAAGCCGTTTACAAGAAGGGCCACAGCAGACTGCACTTCTTGAGGACGCTTAGGTCCTTCAATGTCTGTAGCAAGATGCTGCAGATCTTCTACAAGTCTGTTGTTGAGAGTGTAATCTCTTCAGCCATCGTCTGTTGGGGTAGTAGTATCAGAAGCAGGAACCTGAAAAGGCTCAACAGCCTAATAAAAAAGGCTGGTTCTGTTCTGGGGACGACTGTGGAACCACTGGAGGAGATAATGCAAAGAAGGATTCTCCAGAGAATCAAGAAAATTATGGACAACCCTGAGCATTCTCTTCACAAGACTGTCCGACAACGGAAGAGTGTCTTCAGTCAGAGGCTTCTTCAGTTTCGCTGCAACACTGACCGCTACTGGAGATCCTTCCTGCCAACAGCCATTGTAATATACAATAACTCTTTGATGACTTTATTATTATTATTATTATTATTATTATTATTATTATTATTCTGAGCTACTACAGCAATCAATTTCCCTCTGGGATTAATAAAGTATTTTTGAATTGAATTGAATTGAACTGAATTGAATTGAATTGAACAAACTGTACTTTAGGTTTTGGGGATACTTCTACTATTTGACCTCTTTACCACTGACCATTAGTGTACCTAGCCAAGCAGACACTGTTGAGTTCAAGTGGGAGTTCTGAGATCTTTGACTGGTCAAGTAGTTTAGCAATATTTTCCATCAGTTTGTCATTTACATGTGAGTTCCTTTGCAGTTGGTAATAGAAGCTACTGACAGTCTGAGGAAGTTACAAACATTCAGCTTCATGGCATGTGAATATGCTACTTCCAGCTCCATACAGGCTTGGACATTTCCTGCTTCAACAGGCCCCATCTTGACTGGATCAGTATCCCTAAATCATTAAAAAGCACTTGCACTCAGCATGTTTGCATAAATACATAAATACATAAATTCATGGCTCACCAGATGAGAGATTCTCCACAGATTTAATCTCTAAAAAATACACAAGCAGAGTCAAATGTGCTTACAAGCCTTAAAAATACGTTTTTTCTCTTCTCTATTTTGGCTTTCAGAGATAAAACTTAAAACAAGCCATTTCCTCTCAGTGTGAGCCAGTTATTCAGTTGTGGGTGTGAGTTTCTGAAGAAAAGAACCAGAAAATGTGCGTTTGACTAATTTATTTGTGCTCTTGTTCATGCCTCTCTGTGTGCATGGTTGTGCGACCTGAGCTCAGTTGCAGCGAAGCCTGTATTGTAATCAATAGCACTTCAACCAGAAAGCAAATCAATGGAGGCTGCACTGTAATGGAATGCACGGTCAAGGGAGAAGCAGAGACGACGGCTGAGTGGAGAGATAGAAAACACACAAAAAGATGTGAATGCAGGCCAAGACAGATGAAAAAGAGGTGAGGAAATGTGAAAAGAAATATTACAGGATTAAAAATGCATTAACTGAATCAAGCAAGAAAGTTGGAACATGAAATGAAGCAAGTCCACGTCAGAGACGGAACAAAAGGGTGTAAAATTAGGTGGGGCGGTGGGGAAAAATACAATAATAAAATGATACAACATGACTTATCAGTGTAGACTAATTTCTTCTGTTAGTGTGCTGCCTTGGTGAGCACATTTAAACCCCCTGTGAGGCTTACGGAGAGCAATGCAGAGAAATTGGCTCCAATAAGAGGAAAATTAACAATTATGAGAGAAAAAGTCAAAGAAAGAAACCAGCATGAGATATTAGAGTGTTGGTTTGTGTTCATATAGAAGAAAGTTTCAAAAAAGCTACGCACACACCTCTTAGGAGGTGTTTTTTTATTTTTATTTTTAATGTCATCATTACTTACCTGACCAATGAATAGAGCTGACAGAAATAAGAAGCAGATGCGACTCCTGACTTCAACATGATCAGAGTTTAGGTGACGACAGACTTCGTTTCCACCTAGACTAGAAATCCTGTCAACTGTAAATTAGAGTGCTGTCCAGTCTATGTGAATTAAGTTTTAAATCACAATAAGGAGTTGTTTAGTTAACGGGTTCAATTATTTACAAAGAGAACATTTCTTCATCCTTTCTGCAGTAAGATTGTATAACTGGTACTGGCATTATCCTGGTACACAATTACATCGATTCCCCGACGGGGAGCCATAATGTAGGAGCCTGAACTGAGGTGAATACAAATAATGACTATAGTTGCTTAGTGGTTCACTTTTTATGTCACTCTTTATTGATTTAAAGTTGCTTAACTGTTAAATGTAAGTATTATTTAAGTTTGAAATTAGAAATAACTACAAGATATGAAGGAAAATGTTTGATTTGTTTTGCATGCTTTAATTTAATGAGCCAGGTGGTGAAGATCAGCCGAACCCAGTGGATCTTAGTGTGTGTAAAAAAGCTTTCAAGAATATAGACCTGTTCACAGATCCAAAGAAATCCAATGGGAAAACTGAAATGGTGTATGCATCTTGTACTGTTGAACCAGATTTCTTCTGATGTTAGTTTTCAAATACAGATGATCTACAAAAAGTGTCTTAGCTTGCGCAGGAGTTTGGACAGGAAGACCAGGATGTGATGTTCCCTCAAAGTCTTGAATTTGGCAGTCCATATCTTGCTCTGTTTTCCCAAGATGACCAGTGGTACAGAGCTCAAGTTATGCAGAAGGAAGGGGAAACCCTCCGTGTCCTGTCTGTTGACTATGGAAATGAGGCTGAAGAAGGAGGGATGAGGTATGTTCATCAGACACATTTGCAGGTATATTTGAGCTTCAGTCATAACAATGTCTTCAATTCCTGGACTTCCTACACCAGGATCAGCGGTTCCTGTTCTCATCAACAAAGTAATTCTAAAATCCAGTCATGGATTCCGGAACTACGCTGCTCTGGGTGGCTGCATGTTGGAGTAGCTCTGTTGACTATATGTAAGTTTTGCCTTTTCTTGGACATTTTTTTTCTAGTTTCCCAAGAAAAACATTATTTTTTGGACATTTTACTTTTCTGTTTCTGGTGCTGTGAAGCTTGGAGGATTTTTACTGCTATTTTTTCACTTTTCGAGCATTTGTTATGATGTGTAACCATGGCAACAAGATAGTTTACAATTGGAAGCAGCTGATTAAGGTTGGGAAGGCCGAAATAATACCTCAACTGAAGCCACAAATCCCAAATGAGCTAAAACGCAAGAAGCGTGGGTGCAGAGCGGGAGCAAAACGGAGACAGAGAAAGAGAAAGAGGAAATTCAAACCATCTCTTCCATCGATCATAATGGGCAATGTGAGATCACTGGCCAACAAGATGGATGAACTCCAAGCCCTTTCAAGGACTCAGCCAGGGTATCGGCAGTGTAGTGTTATGTGTTTCAGTGAGACTTGGCTACAGGACCATAACCCCGATTCCAGCGTCTCTCTGCCAGAATTCCTGACTGTACGAGCAGACAGAGATTTGAAGAGGAGCGGGAAAAGGAGGTGGAGTGGCAGTGCTTTTCAACAACAGATAGTGACATCCAGGTCACGTTTCAGTGAAATGTCGTCTCTGCAGCCTAGAACTCTGTAGAACTCTTGGCAGTAAGTTGTCACCCATATTATTTGCCAAGAGAGTTCTCCAGTGTTGTCTTGGCAACCATTTATATTCTACCTTCAGCCATTGCTGAAAATGCATGTGATGCCATCAGTTCCATTGTCGCTAAGCTACAAACCCAGCACCCCAATGCATTTGTGGCTATATCTGGTGATTTTAATCATGCCTCACTCTCTGCTACACTTCCAACATTTCAACAATTTGTCAGCTGCTCCATCAGAGAAAACAAGACATTGGATTTAAATGTAAAGAATGCATACATGTCCAAAACAAGACCTCCTCTGGGACAATCAGATCACAATCTTGTTTTTCTCTGCTCAGAATACAAACCACTTGTTCAGAGGCAACCTGTGACAAGAAGAACTGTGAGAAAATGGTCACAGGATGCTGAAGAAGCCCTGCAGAGTTGTTTTGAGAACACAGATTGGATGACTCTCTGCCAAGGATATGAAGAGGACATCAATGCCATGACCAGATGTGTCACTGACTATATAAACTTCATTGTGGACAATATCGTACCCACCAGAACAGTGAGATACTTCGCTAATAACAAACCCTGGATCACCGGTGAACTGAAGAATCTGCTAAATGTGAAAAAAAGAGTCTTCAAGGAGGGAGACAGGGAATTATTGAGGAGTATACAGAAGAAACTGAAGATCAAGATCAGAGACAGCAAGGAGGCATACAGGAAGAAGCAGGAAAACAAACTACAGAGGAACACTATCAGAGATGTCTGGTCAGGGATGAAGAACATCACAGGCTTCAAGCAGAGGAAGGATTACACAGATGGCAGCCTGGACACAGCCAATGAACTGAACAAGTTCTTCAACAGGTTCAGTTCAGGAACAAACCCAACATCCTCCTCGCCTGTCCCCAGCCAATCAGACATCCCATCCTCCTCTGATCCAACATTTTACTGTCACACGTCAGCTCTTTTGTCCTCTAACACAGTCATGGACTCTTCTGGTTCTATCTGTCTTCAGCCAAGTCGGGAGATGCTGCTGCCCCATTTACCTCCCCCTCTCACCTATCTGTCTCTATAAGTCAGGTGAAGAGGCAACTGGAGAGACTGAACAGGAACAAGGCTGCAGGTCCAGATGGTGTCAGCCCCAGGGTACTGAAGGCCTGTGCAGAGCAGCTCTGTGGGATTGTGCAGCACCTTTTCAACCTCAGCCTGGCCCAGGAGAAGGTTCCAGTCCTGTGGAAGACATCCTACCTTGTTCAAGTTCCAAAGAAAACTCACCCATCAGTCAATGACGACTACAGACCAGTTGCCCTGACATCCCACATCATGAAGGTCCTGGAGAGACTACTGTTGGTCCACCTGAATAAGCAAACTAGAACATATCAGGACCCGCTGCAGTTTGCTTATCGCCATGGAGTTGGAGTTGAAGATGCCATCATCCAGCTGCTTCAACCAATTCACTGTCATCTGGACAAAGCAGGCAGCACTGTCAGAGTCATGTTCTTTGATTTCTCCAGTGCATTTAACACAATCCAGCCTGGTGTACTTTTCCAGAAACTCCAGAAGACACAGGTGGGGTTCTCAACTATCGCCTGGATTAAAGACTACCTGACAAACAGACCGCAGTTTGTGAGGCTGAAGAACTGCACATCAAACCAGGCAATCAGTAACATTGGAGCACCACAGGGGACTGTACTCTCACCATTCCTTTTCACCCTATACACCTCAGACTTCCAGTGCAAATCAGAGGCCTGTCATCTACAGAAATACTCAGATGACTCTGCAGTTGTCGAGTGTATCAGAGATGGACAGGAAGCTGAGTACAGAGAGCTGGTGGAGCACTTTGTGGCATGGTGTGGAAACAATCATCTGACCTTGAACGTGAAAAAAACAAAGGAGATGATTTTAGACTTCAGAAGAAACAGGGTGGAGTCAAACACTGTTACCATCATGGGAGAAGAAGTGGAGGTGGTTGAGGAATACAAATACCTTGGAGTTCACCTGGACAACAGACTGGACTGGAGAAAGAACAGAGAAGCCGTTTACAAGAAGGGCCACAGCAGACTGCACTTCTTGAGGATGCTTAGGTCCTTCAATGTCTGTAGCAAGATGCTGCAGATCTTCTACAAGTCTGTTGTTGAGAGTGTAATCTCTTCAGCCATCGTCAGTTGGGGTAGTAGCATCAGAAGCAGGAACCTGAAAAGGCTCAACAGCTTAATAAAAAAGGCTGGTTCTGTTCTGGGAACGACTGTGGAACCACTGGAGGAGATAATGCAAAGAAGGATTCTCCAGAGAATCAAGAAAATTATGGACAACCCTGAGCATTCTCATCACAAGACTGTCCGACAACAGAAGAGTGTCTTCAGTCAGAGGCTTCTTCAGTTTCGCTGCAACACTGACCGCTACTGGAGATCCTTCCTGCCAACAGCCATTGTAATATACAATAACTCTTTGACGACTTGATTATTATTACATACTTTTTATCCTTGCAAATGTCATCTTCCTTCAAAATGAGTGGCCTGAAACGGTCACCACGTTTTTGATGTGTTTGCCAGGGAAGAGGTTCAAAGGACTGGTTCGGTACATAATTATCCAGATACGATCATTCTCCTTGAGATACCAATCATTTCCAAGCACATGTGTAAGCTTGGAGCTGCGAAGAAGATTAAAGTTGATGAATTTCTAGAAGTTGTGCAGAGACATCTTTGTGAAGGTTGAAAGTGATCTGGATCCCTTTGTTTACCACAGGAACTAGAGCTAGATATCAGGTGCCAACTTCCTCATCATGACCAATACTTTTATCCCGAGCTGACGACAGACATTTATGAAACTGTGAACGTGACAGCAATATTTGATCCACTCAGTATCTCTTTGTTTTTTCCAAAGCAGTAAAACTGCTGTCTGATCAGATCCACCAGCATTTTGAAGAGAGCTCAGATTTTAGAGAAGCTCATCCCCAGAGCTCTAGGAATCCATGTGCAACCAGGGGTGCTGATGGCAGGTGGCACCACTCTTTACTAAAGCAACTATAGTCATTATTTGTATTCACCTCAGTTCAGGCTTTTACACTGAAAAATACATTTTTTAATGCTAAAAAAGGGCAAACATATTCAATTGTACATGAACTAAACCCAGCATCAGTATTTATGGATGCTTTTATTCATTTACTCATCTTTTTATCCTTAAGCTCTTGTTTTACAGAAGCCCCTTCTTAGGATGTTAAGGGTGCTTTTCTGTGATAACCCTGAAAATTCCTGCAGCATTACTGCACATAATAATAATAATAATAATAATAACAATAATAATAATAATAATTTAATTTATAGTGTCCTTTATAGCAAGAAATCTCAAACAGTTACAGGCAGAAACTGTCACGCATCCTCCCTCTCAGCCTCCAACCTCCTCTAGGGAGGTACCGTAGAGCCGCTCAGACCACCCGAACTCCATTACCCAACATCCCCAGCGCCAGGCTTCCGGTTCACGTCACCCGCCAAACCTATTTAAGGAAGTGCCGCACAACGCCGACTCACTCAGTCATCGTTTCTAACCGAACCGAACCTAGAGTACCAAACCAGATCATCTCAGATCATTAAGCCTGATCAAACCAGACCAGCCAGATCTCAGAATCCTGCCTGTTCTTAGAGACCAGCCTCAGACTAGGAGTCGCCGTGTTCAGCTGTGTCACCGTACAGCTGCCCACCCGGCTCCCAGACTAAACAGCGTGTCCATTCAACCCGGCGTCAGTCACTCCGCTCTTGGGTTAAAAGCCACGCCACATCCAAACTCTCGCCCAGCTCGAGTCACCCCGTTACAAAAACAAGTAGTTAAAGTTTAAAACCATATCTAAGTCCTAACTAGGATTTGAAATTTTTGCTGAAATCAATTACAGTATCTTAAGATGTAATTTAAAGCAGAAAGATGTTTGAAAAGCCCTCAGTGTGTTGAGCAGCGACACTGAAAGCATGATCTCCCATGGTCTTGAGGCTGGTTCTTGGAATGTGCACAACTTGTGCTGAGCGGAGAGTATGGGTAGTGTGATGTTCCTTAAGCTAGGAGGGTACAAGTCCATGGATGCATTGGTGTTTTAGGACCCCTTTTGACTTGTGTACCCCTTAGTGAAACATGCTGATGATTCCCCTAAAGTTTCATTAAATCTCCCCAATGCTTAATCACATCTCACTTCCTGTCTGGCTATTGCAACTTCTTAAACTCTATGCTCCTCGTGCAGCATCCAGAAAAAATAGACTCCATGTGGAAACTCTCTGGAGCTCTGCATCCAGCCGGTGTAAATGCGCTGATTGGACTCAATGATTTCTGACCTGCAGTGCAGGCCCAAAGTTTGTACACACCTTCTCATTCAATATGATTTATTTTCATGACCATTGGTAGATTCTCATTTAAGGCATCAAAACTATGAATGAACACGTGCAGTTATGTACTTAAGCAGAGAAGGTGAAAAAACCGTCAAACGTGTTTTATATTCTATTTTCTTCAAAATAGCCCCCCTTTGCTATTATTACTGCTTTGCACAGTCTTGGCATTCTCTTGATGAGCTTCAAGAGGTAGTCACCTGAAATGGTTTTCCAACAGTCTTGGAGTTCCCAGAGGTGTTTAGCACTTGTTGGCCCGTTCCTGGTCATGAAAATAAAGAAAACGCATAGAATGAGAAGGTGTGTCCAAACTTTTGGCCTGTACTGTGTGTGAAACTGGGCCACATCTGTTCTGCATTTGATGGAAACAAGGCTTCACGCCCTCTCTCAGTATAGTATCATGTAGGTGCAGCCCTGCTCTGGTCTTTCCTTTGTGTATGTTTCTTAACCCTGGTCCTCAGCACCCCTGCATCCTACAGGCGCTTTCCAGTTGCCACACATCAGACCTAAATGAAGGAGTGATTAACAGGCTTCTGCAGCACCTGATGCCATCCTGAGGAGGTAATGCAAATATGTAAAACAGGTGGGCTGAAGCAGAGACACGGAAAACATGCAGGAAAGGAGGGTGCTTGACGAAAGCTGCGTTTATTGGGTAGGAATGAGCAATATTCTGTGAAATATTCTTTTCGGTTTATGTAAAAATGACTGATGAATGTTTTTTGACATTCTCACGTACTGGATGAATTGCAGCAGATCAAATACTTCTAAAAGTATAGAACACCATTTAAATAATGTGCAAACTCATTTTAGATAATTTCTAACTTTTGAAGTAGTTTTTATGTTGTGTTTTGATTCATTCTCCAAAATACAACACAAAAATCCTCATAAAATTAATAAAGATAAAGGTATTTAAATAAAATACGAGCTAAATGTGATGAAAACACAAAATTATACTTTTTTGAAATGAAGGGAAAAATGTAAAAACAGAAATAACGTTTCTTCCTATCTTCCCAATTATTTTTCATGTTTTATTTAATTTTCTCAAAGACTTTAAGTTTTGCTTCAGTAATGAATAACTGCAGGTTAAATTATGCTTTGCTGTGTTTATTTTATTTTTTTGAAATGTTAAAAGGACTGGTTGGCTTGTTTTATCACTACATTAGCAGTGGTCTCTAGTAGCAATGAAGGCCTTGTAAGCTGTTCTCAGGGAGGAAAATATACTGCTGCACAATTTCTAGGAACTGAAAGTTGCCCACATCCCAGCTGAGCTTCAGGCAGGTTTTGACGTCTTATTCCCTGATATTTGGACATCGAGCCTCGGATTGGATGACAGCAACACGACTCTACCACTGACTTGCAAGGTTGATGTTTTATCTCCACAAATAAAAACTTGGAGGAGTTTCTGCCCTGTGGTGAAAATGCTAATGCCAAATGTAGCTTTTGCTAGTCGAGGTGTTCTCTGCTGTTTCCTGGAGGCTAAAGCAACAGCAGCCTTCCTTGTGAGTCAAAATCGATGAGTCCATAAATGTTAAGTGACAGTGTTGTGTAGATCTTTCAGGATGTTCTAATCCCAGAGTTTCGCCATCTATTTTCTAACAGAAGCTAATGCAGGAGATAGGTGTAGGAGACTATTTTCAGTCTGCATGAAAACTCAGCTTGACTGAATATAATCAGAAATAATCATTAAAAAATAGATTTTCAGTGATCCACACCGATAACTAAAGTTGGAGGGTTATCAAATTCCTCAGCCTTTGGTTGAGCCATGCTCTGATCAGTGGGTCTGATGTCAGAGAGAAAGAGAGAGAGAGAGAGAGAGAGAGAGAGAGAGAGAGAGAGAGAGAGAGAGAGAGACTTATTTTTATTTTTAAATTATTTATTTTTCTTTACAAATCAACAATCAGCGTTAATGACCAAAGCTTGTTTTCCCCAATAAAACCAGGAAACTTGATACACCCACAGCTTAGAAGTTGATCTTTAGGGATCCCTGCCCATCCAGCAGACAGAGCACCTGCCTGATCCCCAACACCGCTCTAAAGAAGTCCAGGTTCCCAGTAATTTCATAAAAAGTGTCTTCGATCTTTAAGCGAGCGTCCACCAGGCCCTTCAGGCTCTGCTCAGTACCAGTCCAGCTCTGTCCCAGCATCAGATTTTTCCTGGTTTTCCAGATGGCTAGTTTTGCACATGCAAATAAAAAGTTAATTAACAATATTGTCCGTTTTTTTTCTGACATTGTACTTGGGCCTGAAAACAAATAAGGATAGGGTAAAAGCCTCCCCCAGTGCACTAACCCACCGTTCTAAAACCTTGAACACCCCTAATAACCTAGAACATGCTACCACTAGGTACTCTAGTCTAGAGTCTCTGTTTGGTTACAAAAAGGACATCCCTCCCCGGTGCTTGGATCAAAGCGGGCTCTGTGTCTGTTCATAGCTAAAGCTCCATGTCTAATCCTCCACTGGGGGTCAGCCATCCTTTGTTCCACTGGAGACTTATACAAACTCCTCCAGCTGCTTCCAGGGGCATGGTCTGCAGCAAACACCTGAGTCCACCTCTACTCCTTGACTCCTAACAAAGAGCGCGTATTGATAACCTTCGCACAAGTGTGATAGATCTGTTTCTTCCCACAAGACTGGAAAGAGCCCAACACTGGGGTGTTCAGGTTCAGCAGTGATCCACTCTCCTCCTGCCAACCTTCACCAGCTGCTTTAACCTCCAGAGATGAAAAAACAAACTCACTGTCATCATCCCATTGGTCAGATAGAGTACAAGTCTCAACGAAGGCTCTCTGCGACACAGACAAGGACCTCCGTAGCTCCTCCACCACTCTCTCCATCACTCTGGTGGACCTCACATCCACCCGCTCACCAAGGGTTCCAGCCGAGATGTTCAGTAAGTGACCAAACTTTACAATCCCAGCATCGGTGAACTTAACTTTCAGTGCAGATGAAGTTAAAATGCCCGCTCTAGAGAAGAAGTTGTTGTCAAACAAGGGTTCTTGTAGCAACCATGTCCCTGGTCCCGTGTCAGACGCTCAGGAAACTGTCAGCAGCTTAAAAGTCTCCAGCACTGACGAGTAGAATGGACTACTCCTTTTCATATCCAGCAACTTCCGATTCAACAGGAACAGATGTTTGTTCACACCAAGTTCACCAACCTTCTGCAGTAGGAGATGAGCCAGGGGCAGCCAGCAGGGTCTGTCACCATATAGGAGCTTCTGAGCTGTCTGTAACCTGAAGGCTGCAGTTCTAGACACCACGTCCATTAGTCCTTGTCCTCCCTCCAACACGCGTAGGCAAAGAGCCGAAGCGCTGATCCAGTGGTGACTGGACCAGAAGAATTTCACCAACAGTTTCTGAACACCTTCCAGTAGACCCAGTGGTGGAACTAGTACAATCAGTCTGTGCCACAGAAACGAGGTGACCAAGTTCTTTGCTATCAGAACCCTGCACCTTTAGGACAGCTGGGGGAGCAGCCATTTCCATTTAGACAACCGCGCCCCCACCTTCTCCAGCACCTTCTCCCAGTTTTGTTTCTGAAACCTTTCACTACCCAAGTACAGGTCTAGTGTTTTAATACCTCCCGTTTCCCACCTCAACCCTTCTGGCAGAGGCATCACATGCATCACTCTTGTCCCAGTTAACCTTAGCTGAGGCTGCATTTTCATATAAAAGTAAACTAGATCTGAGTTCTTGTACATCCTGCTGATCACCGATTAAAACATTCACATCATCTGCATAAGCAGACACAACTAAGGGAGGACTAGAGACGGGTAAAGGTAGGTGTAGACCTTTCAGCCTGTTCCTTAGCCGACACAGCAGTGGTTCAGTAGCTAAAATATACAGTTGTCCTGAGATGGGACAACCCTATCTGATTCCTCTTAAAACTGGTATGGGTTGACTCAGGCTCCCCGCTACCTGTGCAGCATCTTAATCCCTTCCAGAAAGGACCCCCCAAAACCAAAAGCCTATAGCGTAGAGAACATTAACTCATGATCAACCTTATCAAATGCCTTTCCCTGATCAATAAAAATGATACCTGCATTTAAATCATAAATTTTACAAACATCAAACACATCTCTCATAAAAAATAAATTGTCCTTTAATGACTTTTCTGGTATACAAAAGGACTGATCGTCTGGGATTAGACCTCTGATAATTCCCCAAAGTCTGTTTGATAAGAACTAAGAAAAAATCTTATAGTCTGAACATAACAAGAAAACTGGTCTGGAGTTTTTAGTTGGGTTAATTTAGGTTTTTTTTCTGCAGCAAGGACAGAACGCCCCGCCTACACGATACAGGAAGTGCTCCTGTCTGAAGTGAGTCTTTAAAAACGTCCATCAGGTCCTGTCCCATACTGCTCCAGAAAAAATTGTAGATGTCTGCAGGTAAGCCATCCATCCCCAGTGATTTTCCTGCAGCCATGTGGAAGACTGCCGTTGTAAGCTCCTCCATGGTTTTGTCGGCATTTAAAATTTCCTGGTCTGCTGTGGTCAAGGAGGGAAGCCCCTGCAACAGCTCTCTGGCACAGTTCTCATCACATGGGGCGGCCTTAAATAGGCTGGTGTAGAATTCTACTGCATGTTTCCTCAGCTCCACTGGGTCTGTGGATAACTGTCCATCTGGGAGATGAAGGGCAACCATTTGTTTTTTCTGGCTTGAAGTCTTTTCCAGGTAAAAAAAAGAAGGATGTTGGAGCATCCATGTCCTGTATTGTGGTGAGACAAGACCAGATCAAGGCCCCTTTGGCCCTCTCTTGCAGGAAAAGCCCAAGCTGTTGTCTTTTTTGGTCTAAGGTTGCCTGTTGAGTACTAGAGAGAGTCTCTAGCACCCTTATGCCCTTCTCTAGATCTGCCATAGCCATTTTTTAAATTTTGTTTGTAGACCCCCACGTGTAATGTTGAGAGAGAACTCTAATCTGTACCTTCCCTTGTTCCCACCATTCACTGATGGTCTTAAAATCATTCTTTTTGGACCGCCAAGCCTCCCAGAACAGTTTAAAATTGTTGCAAAAGGTAAAATCGTGTAATAACTTTACATTAAAGTGCCAGTAGGATTCTGTTGTCCTAACAAAATGAAGCATCAGTTCAGTTATAACCAAATGATGGTCTGTGAAAATAGCTGGGACTATTTGACAGTCCATCACTCTAGAGAGGAAGGTACCAGAGACATAAAATCTGTCTAATCTAGCAGCACTAACTCTTCCACCTGACCGTTTGGCCCATGTGTATTCTCTACTTGATGGATTCTTTAATCTCCACACATCCAATAAGTCTGTTTTTGTTAGTATTTTTGACAAAAGGATAGAAGACTGAAGATGTGGTTCCTCCCCAGATCTATCTAAAGTAAAACCAGTTCAACAGTTCCAGTCTCCGCTGTAAAGGATGGGTAGATTACATCTTACTTATGAACCATAAAATGTGAGGTCCCATAGAAATATGAAATATCAATCTGATGGATCTTTGAATATTTTAACCAGAAGAGCAGAACTTTTAATTGCAGGGATTAAGCGACACTTCGTATTAACTCCAAGGAAAGAAAGAGAGTCAAGTTTATAATAGTTACGAAATTTATTTCTACACAATTTAAACAAGACTCACTTTAAACACCCTGTGTACTGATGGACTAAGGTGGAGTGAGACGTGCGATGATGGTGTGTGTGTGTGTGGAATGTTATTATCAGGACCAGCGGATCCAGAGAAGCGTTTGGTTCTGAGTGGGAGTGAATGTTTTGCTCTAAACTTTAGTAGGATATTTATAACACACATGAAACGCCATCTGTCAGTCTACGTACACCAGGGGAAGCCTCCGTTTGGATCCAGAATGTTGAGGTCCTCAAGGACCCTCCTTGGAACCGAAGCCGGTAGAAAAGCAGCAGTGCCGACCAAACTAGTCTTGGAATGCTTCCAGGTCACGACAGGTTATTGGCATTGGCATCAGCAAGACCCTGAAGGGGTCATGAGGTTCAGCTTTTATTCTGAAGGAACCGTTGCGGTCAGGTGTAACTTGCAACAGATTTATCCAGCTTGTCAAGGTTCTTTTGGCTGAAGAGGAAGTCCGGATGGCCTGTCCGAGACTTCTCTAGAACGCTTTGAACTAAAGAAAAGGCGGTGTGGAATAGTTTTTATAATTGTCATATTTTGGTTTACTGGCGAATCAGAATTTGACATGCAAAAGAGGGTTTATACAAACACCACAGAAAACCACGCCTCCGTCAGAAACGAAGGCTCTGATTGGATCAGACAAAAGGAAATGTGTCGTGTGACTTTAGCATTACGTGTCATCAGTGTCTAGTGCCAATGTCCAAGATTATAATTACTTGTAAAATACTACTGATCACAGGATTATAATATCAAGTAATTAACATTGGCATTTCACAGATTGATTGAACATTGGGCTCACATTATTATTGGTAATAACAAAGTTGTTTGATTATGTGTTTATCAAGAGTTCTTTGTCTTGAGCTGTAAAAGGTGAAGCAGTTCAGATGAGCAGAGTGCATGAAAGACCTTGGCCACTATCTCATGCAGATTAGGCCTGTGTCAGAGACTTAATGTCTCCATTCGTGCAGACGTAGCAGAGCATGACCTTTAGGTCAAAAACAGGACATTCATGATGCCACACCGCCCAAAATGGTACATTCATCAGCAGTAATGCTACTCAACTTCTCCCCAAGTATGTTAAACACTTCTCCCCTCTCTGATCCCTGGTTGGGTGCATGGACACTAATCAGGTTTATCCTAAAGCCCTCTAGTGTGGCTTTGACCCATAGGGCCCTGCCCTGCACTACAGTTGTTACTGATAAAATATTTATCATAAATTTTGGGAAAATTAAAATTGCCACACCTGCAATTGTGTTTGTGCCATGATTTAGGAAGCATTGACCTCTCCACCCCAGCCTCCAATCTATTTAATTTTTAGCATCACTGTGTGTTTCTTGTAGAAAAATAGCATCCAACTTTTTATTTCTAAAAACTTCCTTAATCAAGGCTCTTTTCTGTGGATCCCTCTCCTCATTTATGCTCAAGGATGCAACTCTCATGCCTTTCATACACTAGGAAGATGAGAGAATAGCCCAGATAACCAGCAGAAAAAGAAGCACCCAGTGATTCCTATTCATAAGAGTCCTATTTTATAATCTTCCCTTTCTTCCCTACTTTAGTCCAGCCTAAACTTTCTATTAAGCTCAAAACATGTTTCTTTAAACAGTTTTGTTTCTTTTCATCTAAATGATCCAGGCCCACCTCTTTCTGCAGTGTGGCGGCCAACCTGATAAACTTTACGGCATCAGGAAAATATTGCTGTAAATCAACCGAATTTCCACACGTTTTATCCAGAAACCCGTTAATCTCCTCCAGAGAGTACAAGCTCTCCTCCAGCAACTCACTATCTACTACCGAAACATTGCCTGAGTCCGAATTACACTCATTAACCACATCATTTACGGAATCGCCGTGGCAACAAACAGCAGGCAGCCCCGCCCCCTCCGCTTCCTGCCTCTGCTCAGGAACCTGTTTATCCTGACAGTCCAGCTGTCCCCTGTTAGTTAAAGACTGTACTCCTACCTTTTGGCCTGTTTCTACCTGATCCTCTAGTCCTTCCTCTGGTGAACGCACCCCTAAAGAGGCAGACGTGTCACTAGTCGGCTCCAGGCCTCCATGTTCCGCCTCTACTGGCTGCTGCTCCACTGGTTCAGAGCCAGTACCAGCCTTCGTTCCATCCGGAACTGAAAAACTGTCTGCCACTGTTTCTGTCGCTGCTGTGCCCTCACTCTCTCCCTGCGAGCCACTGGTCACAGTGTCACTCACTGTGACACTGGGCCTGATCCCCGCCAGAGGAGAGGGGGCCGTGGGTTCTGCCTCGGTCTCCGCTCCCGGTCCTGCTACATGTTGTCAGTGGGAACAAGCTGTACGCTTGTGACCCACATCTCCACACTCAAAACATTTCATCACACCAGAACTAGCATACACCATATAATACCCTTCCTCATGCTTCACTCTGAATGAGATGTCCAGCATTTGTGATGGAGAGTCTAAGTACATGAACGCCTGTCTCCGCAAGGACTGGACATGTCTCAGTTTATCATTTTTACACCCCAGACTCACCGTACAGAATCCACTCGCCATTCTCCCAAAATGCCTGAGCTCCCGCTCCAGTGCAGATTCAGGAACAAAGGGAGAAACTCCTGACACGATGATGCGGGTAGATGGTAACGGAGAAAACTGTAAAAACTCACCATTTACAGTACATGAACCTCGTTCTGCACGAGCTGACCCACCTGCTCCTGACTTTCGAGAAACACCACAAGCCCTTTGTTCATGTGCAAGGCAAACATAATGTTTCCATGTCCCACCTGGTCTCCAACCGCTAACGACACCTATTCTACTGGAGTGGAGGGCTTGCCCTGTGTCTCAGAGACAGGGATGGCATTGCCCAAGACGCCATCCCGGCACGGAAGCACTGCAACAAAACCACACACAACCTCCAAACACCAAAGAAAGCAAGAAAAGTTGAATAAAGTTATCTGAAGAACTTTTCCACCTCCAGAAAACAAACTTTATCCACCACTTTATCCACCACACTCACAGCCACTCTCACGGCCCTCCACCACCAGGGAGAGAAAGAGAGACAGAGAGGGAGACAGAAAAGGAGAGAGAGAGAGAGAGAGAGAGAGAGAGAGAGAGAGAGAGAGAGAGAGAGAGAGAGAGAGAGAGAGAGAGAGCATCGGCAGCTAGAGTAGGTCTGAGTTTGCATTGCATTATTTTTTGTGACCTTATACAACTTTCTCAATCTTGTCTCGGTGCAGAAAACCTTCTCTTCTCTTCTGCTTGAGTAATTCCTCTATTCAGTCAATAAACACAAACAAATGCTATTCTCCAAAGGAAAGGTCAGATCTAGTTATTCTGTAGGTGTCTGAATATTCATTTTTCTATCCTTCCAATTCTGATTAATCAACAAACATCAAAACAGCCAACATTAGTTTTGGTATTCACTGTAATCTGATTGTTTGATCAAGCAGCCATTTACTGGTCATAAGTTCAATGTTTGTGTTTGTTTGATGAACCAAATGTGATTTGATAAAAATGGTTTCCATATGAGAGCCACTCCGGATTGTCTCATTAAGCAGTCTGGATGAATAACATCTTTATCTTCTCATTTTTACAGTGTGCACAATAATGAAATGATTCTTATTATGACAAAGAAAAGTTTCTTAACTGGATGCTCAGAGGTTAAGTGCTGCAATATTGTTCCTCACCAAAAATGAAAAGATGTTACGCATTTTGGCAGCTTTTTAATGACTGCCTGGGATTTTGGAGCCATAATCTTCACAACAATAGGCAATCAATAACCAGTGAATGAACTCCAGTCTCCAGTGTGTAAAAATCTATCATATGTGATCATCTGCATGGCCATGTGATTAATAGCTTGCTGTTGATGTTACTTTCGGTGATTACTGGCCTTTCCAACAGCTGACTGGTCAGTCAGAGGAGATTAGTGAGCATGAAGCCGGTATCGTCACACTTGGCTTTTGGCTGATTCTCATTTGTGTCAGACGATCCAGTGGAGAGATATTGTGTTCAAAATAAAACCAGAGTTATGTCTTGTTGTGCTGCAAAGACCAAAAGGTTGTATTAGTAAACCAAAATATTTACCTCAAACTACTCATGTGAAGAATGCTGAATGCCAGTGTGTCATTAGGTGATGGAGAAAGAAATAAAGTGCAAACTTTTACCAGTGAGACTTACAAGTGTCTGCCAAAACTGACTCATGCATTTACAGACTATCACTTGTAACAGATGATGCGTTCTAGCACATGTCCCAATTTGATCAAAGTTCAACAAAACAAAAAGATCATAAAGTCAAAAACAACAAAACATCCTGCATAGTACAGATGAAAGGAAAACACACACATTTTAAATAAAAGGATCTTCCACTGTTTTATGAAGGTTACCAAACTGTCAATACTAAGTAAAAATAAATAAAGATCATTACAATGGGGGTGCAACAGCCTGGAGAGAGCGATCACCTCGACTTTTATATCTGGTCTTTGGAACTTCTAGAAGGCTCTGGTGTGTGGACCGGAGCATAAGGCTTTAACAGTTCAGTAATATAGGGAGGAGCTTGACCATGTTGAGCCTTGAAAATTATAATCAGGATTCTAAAATGAACTCTAAAGTTAATGGGTAACCAGGGCAGAGACAGCAGAATAGGAGTGATGTGTGCTCTTCTGTTTGCTCCAGTTAGGAGCCTCGCTGCAGAGTTCAGGACCAACTGAAGGCGTTCAAAGGCTTTTTTGTTAAAACATGTGAAGAGTGTGTCACAGTAATCTAGACGGGAGGAGATAAAGGCATGGATAACCATTTCAAGTTCATGTTTTGACACCAACCACTGCAGTTTGGAAATATTTCTTACGTGATAAAAACAGTTTTGAACCAGCGTTTTTGAGTGTCTCTCTAAAGGCATTCATTGGTCAAAAACACCCAAATTCCTCAAGTTTGACTTGACGGCAGCGGTTGAATAACCAAGTTGTTGTAGGCCATGTCTTGCCTCACTGTACCTCTTAGGGCTGAATTTGTCATGTCCTGTGTTCCTTGTCTCCCCAGTTTATTCCATATTTCTCCCCCCTAGGTGTCCTTGTCCTCTCTGTCCCTTCCAGTGTGTTCAGTCTAGTTTAATTCTGCTCCTCATGTATCCTTTCATCATTTGGTTATAGTCTCTTATATTATCTGGTGTTGTACAGCCTTCTTGTGTTTTAGCTTTGACTTCATTTCTCATAGTTCTGTTCTCTTGTCTTTGTGTTTCCCTGTTAACCAGTCATACCTGTAGGTCATTGCATCAGTAATCATCACACCTGTTCCTTGTCTTCACTCACCTCCTCAGCAGTATTTAAACCCGGCCATGCTGATAGCTCATAGTTCAAGGCAGCAGCACGGTGGGCATTGAAGTCACTGATCAGAGAGGGATCCAGGACATTGCTAACAGCCACCCAAGAATGTTCCTCGTGACTGTAACCCTCCCAGTCCACCAGGAACTGTTGGCTGCATCCCCACCGACGGACGTCCAGCAGCCAACGGACACTGTAGATGGGACCACCATCCAGGAACCGAGGGGGCAGGGGAGGCAGGTCAGCAGGGACGAGAGGGCTTTCTTCCACCGGCTTCACCCGACAAACGTGAAATGTAGGACAGCACCTAATGGTCCTGGGGAGCCGGAGACAAACCGCAACAGGGTTCACAACCTTGGAGATAGGGAACGGACCAACAAACCTTGGCGCCAGCTTGCGTGACTCCAGTCATAGAGGCAAGTCATGAGTAGACAACCAGACCCTCTGCCCCACTTGATAGGAAGGAGTTGGCGAGCATCTGGAATCCACCGCAGTCTTGTACTGTGATGTTCTGTGTGCGGCGTAACTTGGCCCAAGTGCTGCGGCAGCAGCGGATCAAGGCCAGGGCTGAGGGCACCCGGACCTCCCTCTCCTGACCCGGGAACAGGGGGGGCTTGTAGCCGTGAACTCAGTGAAAGGGGGAGAAACCCATGGATGAGCAGGGTAGTGTGCTGTGGGCAAACTCAAACTCAACCCACACCAATTGTTTGCTCCAGGTGGCCGGACAGCTGGACGCAAGGATGCGTAGGCCCTTCTCCAACTCCTGGTTGACCCGTTCAGACTGCCCGTTGGTCTGGGGGTGATATCCCAAGGACAGGCTCACGGTGGCTCTGAGCAGAGAGCAGAAGGCCTCCCAAAACTGTAACACAAACTGCGGGCCTCAGTCAGACACGACATTGGAGGGGAACCCATGGATCCTGAAGACCTGGGACAGCAGGATCTCAGCAGTTTCCTTTGCAGAAGGCAGTTTGCCAACGGAAGAAAACGGGCCATCATTGAGAATTGTTTGACCACCATGAGGACAACAGTGTTGCCTTCCAAAGCTGGAAGCCCAGTCACAAAATCCAGAGATATTTGGGACCAGGGGCGGTGCGGCACGGACAGCGGGCGGAGAAGTCCAGGGGGACGACTCGAGGAGGTCTTGTTCCTGGAACAGACGGGGCAGGCCGCCACATACTCCCAAGCCACCAGAAGTGGCGTCGAACCAGTCACGAGGTCCGTCGAGCACCGGGGTGACAGGCAAACTTGGAAGCATGACCCCAATGGATAACTTGAGAGTGCAGGTGCGGGGGAACAAAAAGCAGGCCCTGGGGACATCCGGCCGGGGGTTGGACACCGGTGGTGGCCTGCCTGACGTTCTCCTCCACTTCCCAAGAGATGGCACCGACAACACAGGAGGGAGGAAGAATGCCCGCCATGCTGCTGCCTTGTGCCCATCAGGGGCCGGTCATTGAGGTTCGGTCGAGCTCCATAGGTTCAGCTGGTTCAGGCGAAAGGAATATCAACGTCCGGTGCCTGTCCCGGTGACCGTCGGCTGGAAGAAGGATGCTCCTGGTCCGCCCGCCACCTTGCCAGGGTCTATCTGGATCCTGCCTTGCCTCACCATGAGACCAAGAAAAGAAACAGAGCAAACATGGAACTCACACTTATCTGCCTTAACAAAAAGGCCATGATGGAGAAGGCGCTGGAGAACCCAACAAACATGGCCAGTTCATACTGTCAGGGCTGGTTTGAAGGACTGGAACAAAATGCAGAGTTTGGCAAAAACAAGGCTTTTATTTAGGCAAATGCTTATTTAACTAAGGATCAAAAAATGATCAAAAAACAGAACTGAGCCAATGGACCCAAAGATCAGTTAATACCTGGCTGGAACAAGAGAATGGAAACTAACGAACTGACAACTGAAAGAGAACAGACGCTGGTTATATACACACACAAGAACAGCTGGGAGAAATCAGAGTGATGAGGAACAGGAAACAGAACTGAAACAGGAGAGGTGACACCAAAATAAAACAGGAAGTAGGATGGATGAACAGGTCTCACAGCAGGGCGTAGCAAGCTGTAATAGAGATTTTACTTCTCATCATTTTTCCCTTTAATCTTGTATTTTATGCTTTGCCTTTTTATGCGTTTACATTTTTGCCTGTTGTTGTGTCTGAGCCTTTGGCTTTTTATGTACAGCACTACGGTTAGCTGACATGCTGAAATGGCATGTTATGGTATGGTAATCAATGTCTCTAGAAGGACACTCAGAAATGCTGGTCCAAAACGGTTTTTTGGGATCATCATTTGAGAATTATCTCCAAACGTTGAAGGTTGGTGTCAACCATGAATTTAAAATAGCACTGAGGGTAAGTATTTCTTCTAGACGTGTTTAATTGCCCTGAAAGTTGTTCTGATATGGTCAGAGAGAGTTGTGCCAGGCCAGAGCCCAGGGCATATTGGAATCATGGAGTAGCACTCTCATGGGAATCACCTGTTGACATGTAGAAACTATTGAGGGCTCAGAAGAGTATAGCAGATTTTAGCAGCATCACAGTTTTTTAAATGATCTAAAGTCATGGAAAGATGACTGAACATTCACTCAGAGGAACCCAAATCACTTAAATTGGTTCCAGTTTTACTGGACCAGCATTCAGTTCATTTGCCGAATGACCAGCACCGATGACCCTGTGAGGGAATCAGTGGACCAAGATAATGGATTAACAGATCTTTTAGACTGCATTAACTAAAATATCTGTCTGATGAAATGACATTTTCTAAACTGGTATGAAATTTTTAAAGTTTGCAAAAGTATACCGTGCGTTTCTTTCTTTTCTGAGCACATTTCACCTTTTTTATGTCTGTCAGAATGTTCTCTGCCTCTCTAACAGAGAACAGTTAAACTTGTCTACATCCAAGACATTCACTTCCATCACTTAAAGCTTTAACTCTCCTTTCCACTATAGTTGTGTTGCTGCAGGTAGGAGAAACGGTTCAATTCAACCCCCTCATAAAACTAAACGATGTAAACACAGACAGACAATTTACAAATGTGGGGGGAAAAAGAAGCGACTCATAAAATCCAAATGGCAACTGGCTACTCAGCTGAATTGGACAACAGAATTTAAAGACACAGGCAGCTTGCTTGCTATAGACCGGTAGCCTCAAGACGTTTCGTTTTTATTCATTTTCTTATTTTCTAAGTTTGAGCAGATGATGTTTGTGCTTCCGAAGTGGAATGATATTACCCACTACAGCTACTCGCCACTTATTGCCTCCAACAGCATTTTATATGTTTGCTCAAATAAATGCCTCCATAAACACACAACACAGGCCAATACGTGCACATACCACATGCACAGTTATCGCAGGGCAATCAATAGCAGTGGTGATGGATGCTGCGTGCTGATGTACTGGTTGCCCTATGACCTGTAATTGAATGTGCAGGTTTCAGACACTTTATCATGATGCGGCCGTTCACTCCACGGGACATCAGCTGCTAAATGGTTGATAAGCCAGCACGCTCTGCATCTGCAGCTCATACGTCTCCTGTCAAAAGTGGAAGTTTGCTGAGTGATTTCCACAAATTGTGAGTCACAGTTTGTGCTTCAGACAGAATGTGAGCACATCCAGTCAGTTGCTAATACTCACATGCCTTTCAGATCAAAAACAAACCTGGTAGGTCTGGAAGGATAGTAATCTTTAAATCGTAACATCTAACATCACTCCAGGTCTTCATTCGGTCATCTGATGGTCTTACTTTCATTTACTTTACTTTAATTTTAAGTTCCGTGTGTCAGTTCAAAACGCTGTTCAAAAGCACTTTAATATTCTCGATAAACTTTTTCATAAAACTGCACCATGAATGCATTCAGTGTGGGATACGATTCATAAACACATAAAACACAGTGGAATTAAACTCATTAAAGTCCAATTTTATGTTTTCAGTCATATTTTCTGCCTTGGTTGAGGAATCCCATTCAGCGTACTCACGTAATTCGCGTAAGTTGGGTAATTGGTAATATGTCTCTGCATTAGAAGCATTTCAAGTGATCATTTCAAAATCACTCAGTGGGAAAATCATAAAGCAAACTCTAGGTGCAATAAAAACAGGCCAATTGAAAAATAAATTAGAAAAGATAAATGGAGGTAAATTTATGTTCATAAACATGATTCCACTTATCTTTGCACCTAGACTTGAAAGCTGTACTTTAGATTATTGCAGTCAGCTTTTTGTAACCTTTTTCCTTTAAAGTACTTGTGCACTATTTGAACTTGTATTGCCTGTAAAAATATTCTTTATTTAGACATGAATTAACTTGTTGGCTGGAATTTGTTTCAGTTCATGACTATTAAAACCAGGTTCACATTCACATCCAGGCTAAACGTAAAAATATTCTTCTACCCCTGGCTGGCCAGGCTAAAGATTCTATGCAAGCTGAATTCAAACCAGTCAATCCCACCTCTGTATTTTATGGTTTGCATGGGTTTCCCTTTATGGTTACACAGCCAATTAAAGGAAAACACTCTACAGTTGCTCATTTTTGGAAAAAATGAATAAACAAGAAAGAAACGACACCAAAGGAATATTGTTTTTATTATTGTTCACCAATTTATTTGTAGTTTTCTGGATCAAACTTCATTAGGAATTAAACCTTGAGTAGGCTTTGTAGTTTTCCTTAACTTCAACCCCAAGTGTAAATATGAGATAAGGCATCGTAGAGACACATTGTTACCTTATTATCTCCCACCTATTTTTGTGTTTGCCACAGAAATCTGTTGAAAATTGGACCCAGAAACACAAGACCAGCTCCATCTGCACTATGGCAGAGCTGTCAGCATGGCTGTATACCATCACCATCCTGATCGATATCAAAACACCTTTTTTTTTTGCCAACTGACAAATCCTCTCAGCAACTACTTTTGCAATATCATTCAGGACAGGATGCTCCTTCATGACCACTTTATCTTCAGTCAGCTTTAAAAAGACTAGATTTTGCTTTAAAATGCTGTTTCTGTTTGGCTGCCAACAGTGTCTTTATCTTTTAGGCAAATCATTCCTCATGGTAAGGCCTTTAATTATATTCAGAAATCAACAACTAGTAGAATTAATACATAAACATGCATTAATAATTTATGCAGGACATTTAATTCAGTAAGAAATATGGAAAGATTAACTAATCTATAGATAAGCAACAGTAATGAAAGCAAAAAAAAAAAAAAAAGATCCTCCGATCACATTCCTCATCATAGGACCAAATTCCAAAAAGTTGCATTTAACCCACCACCCTGATGAATTCATGTCCTTTCAATCACACTGATTGCCTGCTTCAGCTTGTCTGCAAGGCCGCCGGTTTGGCCGGCTTGAATTCTAGAATATCATTAGTTCCACTGTGCCAGACAAGATCAATTAATCACAGAAAACCACAGTGAATAATGGTAACCTTTATAGAACAGATGCCATTGCCTTATTTTCCACTGTAAGATACAGAAACTTAATTTTGAATATTTTACCACCACTACTTGTTTTATTTTTTATGTATATTTGAATATTTTTATTCATACCTGGCAGAATGTTTGAGGAGAACTTCATAAGGAAAGTTTATGATCTTAATCTAGTGTATTGATGTGTTATTGAAGCCTTTAATATAAAGGGAAAACAGCTGATAATGATCATGTTACTCATGTTATAGTTTTCCCAATGTATGCATGTTTGCTTCTGTCTGTCTAAATGCTGCTGTGCCCTAGGGAGCAGCTTTCACTATGTTGAGTTACTCAAAGCTCCACACATTAAAGACACACAAAAGCACACACACATTTGTTTAGTGGGACATTTGGAGGAGAGTAAACAGAGAATATTTCATCAGCTGTGTGAGTTGGCGATATTTGGGCCCACGGTAACAGCTTTGGAGTCTATTTGTTTGGGGGTAGTGAGCCTGTGTGAAGGTTTTTCGTGTGTGCAGATTCACCTTAGCTGGTTTTTTTTTTAACAGTAACCTAGCATATTTGCTCTCAGGTGAAAATACACAGTAGGTTCAAGAATAATAGCTGTGTAGAAAAGAAGATATGTTCAGTATATTTAGGTGGTCAAAATCAGATGAACACTGTTGTATGATGCCATTTAAATTTGTGCAAAAGCAATTAGAACAAGATTTTTTTCATGATGTACATTTTTAAAACTGACCACAGAAAATTCTTTACTATTGAATACTCTCTTCTATTTGATAAGTCAGATTAAGTTGCGTGATGATATGTTTACATCTCCATTTATGGAGATGAATGTTATATATCATTGCATTTAGTAAATGCACATGTTACGGCCACCGCCTGCCATTCCAAGGGGCTGGTGATCAGAGCCACAGATCTCCAGTTGCTGTTGCTTTTGTCATCTTGCATTACAGAACCAAGGACCAAAGACAGCTCCTGCTCCATCCCTCTACATGTTCAGCACCACGGACAGCAACAGACGTTAAATATGGCTCTACCTTTCCCTTCTGGATTCAGTCAGCGCAGTTCAGAGCAATCCCCTTAATGATGTCATGAGTGTGGCACGCTTTAAAAGCCGGTTCTCCAGCAAAACTCAGATCTGCCGATCATCCCCATCCCACGTTGTGAATGTTCTTAGGAACTTGTTGACATCAGATCTAGGACATGGCTTATTGCACCAAGAAATGTGATGAACAAACTAATAAGACTTATGTTATGAACTTATTGATCAAAATTTAAAGGCTAAGTTAACTCTTTTGTTTTACATGTGTAGTGGTCTCTAGTGTAAATCAATGCCTTGTGAGCCAATATCTCAATGTCAAATACAAACTCACAGTCCTGTTTCAGGAACTAGAAGTGAGCCGGAGCACAGGTGAGAAAATACTGATGGGATTTGGAGTGTTATATTTTGATATTCTGACATCTCTTCTCTGATATCTGATGTCTCCCGGGACTCTGCTGGCTGCTGGTTTTGCCCACATGGTGCTCTCATATGTATGGACTTGGGCACATTCAACACGTGTCTTAAGGCTGTGGTGAGCACTAAATGCACTGTGATTTATTATCGTCATTGTTCAGAAAAACAATGTTGATTTTATATTTCCTCATCAGGTTGACGTAGTGATAGCGTGCTCCTGTTGAATTGTTGTGTGTCCTTTTTCTGCAGGTCTAGAAGCAGATGCTTGCTCATCATTGACTGTTTATCTTTATGGAGCCCCCCACCCCCCTGGCTCTTCATTTCTCTTTCACCTCTTTCTCCGTGTCTGGTAAGTTTTAAGTATCAGGCGTGACATTAAAAGCAGATGCTTGATGAAATGGGGGGGGGGGGGGGGGGGGGGGGGGCTCTGCTCAGACACGTGAAAAGAGAGTTACAGTAGACTAAGCATGAGGAGATGAAGGTGTGGATAACTGTCTCAAGTTCAGAGCGGAACAGAATGGGGCTCAGCTTAGCAATGTTCCTGAGATGGAAGAAGGAAGAGCGATGAGAATCCAGGATGAGAGCTGGGTCAAAGGTCACGCCAAGATTCCTGACAGAAGGTTTGGTGTGAGAAGCAAGCTGACCAAGAGAGTCTCTGACTTTGGAAACCAGCTTGTCTGGGGCACAGATGAGGATCTCAGTCTTATTGTTCGCTCCTTCTTGTTCGCTCTTCCTTCTTCCATTTCAGGAACATTGCTAAGCTGAGTCCCATTCTGTCTCGCTTTGAACTTGAGACAGTTATCCACACCTTCATCTCATCACGCTTAGACTACTGTAACTCTCTTTTCACGTGTCTGAGCAGAACCTCCCTGAACCATCTACAGGTGGTTCAGAATGCCTGTGCTCGGTTTCTGACCAAGTCCTCCAAACACACCCACATCACCCCGCTTCTCCTCCAGCTTCACTGACTGCCAGTCAACTTCAGGGTTCATTTCAAGATCCTGGTTCTGGTCTATAGGGCCTTACATGGACAAGCACCATCTTACATTGGTGATCTTTTTAGTCCCTACACCCCCAGCAGGTCCCTGAGGTCCAGTGATCAAAGCCTACTGGTTGTGCAACACACCAGGCTAGAGACCAAAGGTGACAGATCATTTGCTGCTGTGGCCCCCAGACTCTGGAACTCTCTCCCCCTGAGCCTGAGATCAGTGGACTCAGTGGTCTCCTTTAAAAAGCAGCTGAAGACTCACTTGTTCATGCTGGCTTTTGTATGATCTTCTTCACCACTCTCCTTTTTTTCTGCTCTCCCCACCTATTCCACCTTCCTCAGGATCCACTGATTTCCCTCTTTCCTATTCACTTTCTCTCTTTCTTAACATTTTTTTCTTTTAAATCCCAATTGCCTCTTTGTGCTCATTTTAAATATATTTTTAAACATTTTCTAAATGCTTTTTTATATGTTTAATTTTTTTTTGTTTTTGTGAAGCGCCTCGTGATTTTTATCTTGAGAGGCGCTATAGAAATGATATTTTCTTCTTCTTATTATCTTCATTCAGCTGTAGAGAGTTCCCAGCCATCCAGGTTTTATGTGGATGTCTTTTCTCCACAAATAACAGAAGCCTGGAGGAGTTCTGCTCTGCGGTGAAGTTGCTAATACTAAAGGTTATCTTCTAGTCTCTCTGTGTCCCCAGTCTCTTGTGATGTCATCCTACCTCTGGCCCCTTCCATTCCGTGTACCACCACACTCCTCCACCGCTTGCTCCAGGCCAGGGTCATCTCCGGCCTGACCAAGTCTCCTCCTCCCAGAACAAGGGAAGAAGCCTCACTTGAGCAGCTGCACTCCCCTCACCAGTAGTGCCCAGACCGCCTCTCCCCTGGGGTCTGCTGAGCCTCATCCCATGCTGGTCAGAACCTCTGGAAGGGGACTCTGAGCCCCAAGTGGGATCTCCAGATGGGATGGCTGGGCCTCAGGTGGAATCTCTGTTGTCATCCGGAGCGGGTCAGTGGGTGTCCCTTCTCCAGTCTGATCCGCCAACAGCTTCAGAATCAACATCTGCTAGTCCACCCACCGCTGTAGTCCCTCTATTTCAGCAAGCATCTGGTTCAGCACAGATGCATCAAGGTCTGGCTGCATGCTGTTGGGGTGTGTTTGTAGCCCCACGTTGGGCGCCGCTGTAGCAGAACTAGCTACCAGTCTGGGTCACACACATGACCACACAGCTTTTTTTTCCCCAACACCGCATCATTTAATAGACAGATAGCAGAGCTCACCCAGCTCTTCACGTCTGCTTTTCAGTTTCTCTGTGTCTCCCAGTCTCCTGCGGTATAGCCCTTTATATTCTGCCACAGGCTGACTGAGTATTGCTGCCCGGTGCGCACCGGTGGGCTCTGTCCAGCCCCTCCCCTTCTGTGCTCTGCCACAATGTGGTATTGCTTTTTGTTACACTGCCATGTTTGAACCCAGCATTTGCTTCTAACTCTCATGTAGTGCTAAGAAGTGGGATTTAAACTATATAATCAATCATTTTTGCCCAATCAAGATCAAACTGTAAAAGAAGAAAGTCATCGGCCATTTTTTAGGTAACTTGCCTAATGGGAAAATAACTATTCAGAGGTTTGCACCTCTGTATTTTACCTGAATAATACATTTAAAAAAAGATGAAAAAGTCTAAAATAACCCGCCTCCTGAGATGCATTTTCTTGGTATTCATACTGATCCTCTTGATTGTGTTTAACTTGAACTCACTCATATTGTGCCTCATGCTCCTGTTTTGGTCATGTTTATAATTAGGTCCCCTACCACCTTTCTCATTATCCAGATTGTGGTTTGTTTGATAAAAGAATCCAATTCAATGTCACAAGGATACAAAGGTAGAAATCCCAGGCCGATTATAATTAAAAATTGTATTTTGTTATTGCATGTGTGCCTATGTTGAAAAAAACTTTTTTTGTTGTGACTTGTGATGTTTAGTGAAGCCTAACATAGTTGTCAACTGGCTAGAGGCAAAATATACTTATAAATATAAATATCTGGTTAAATCCAAACAGCACAAGAAGAACATGGAATTCCAAGCAGAGTACGTTCAGTGGGGATACAATTTCTAGTAATTACTAGCGATATTTACCTGTTTAATATTATCTTATTGTTAGGGATGTTTTTTTGTTTTGTTATTGTTGTGCATCTGCACTTTATGTAAATGTCTACGCATGGAACAGTGTGAAACGTAATTTCAATTCCTTGTATGGCAAACACATTCGAAGAATTGACAAATAAAGTGTTCTATTCTATTCTATTCTACTACTATACATAAAATGAGTTACCAGTTCTTATGTACCAAGAGTTCTTCTGCAACAAACGCCTTCACAAAGGATGGATATGACACAATGGGATATGGTAGCTTGAAAATGGTTTTGAGCATTGTGGCGTTGTGGTTTTATGCTCTTTTATGAAAGAGGAACCATGCTACGTATTAATTCGGAATATTAATTTTTAATAAATCAATAACCAAATTTTATATTGTTAAGAAGACTCAAAGGTTGTTTTCATCGATAAACTGACGATAATATCTGTGTGTCTGTGTTTCAGTTCAATGAGGAAACCAGTTTGACAATTAAAAGTTTTAATTCTTCAAATTAAACTAATGATTTTGAAAATTGACAAACAGGAAATAACAATCAACATTGGCAACTTTGTGGGACAATCTTTAACAGTTGATATGCTGTTCTTGCTCAAATAGACCTTCTGGTGAATTTATGAAGATTTAGAATGTCGTGACATGAATGCGTGTGTGAGTCTGATTTTGCTTCAGGAAGAAACAGGTGTCTGAGTGAAGTGATGGTTTGGATAAACTTAGGTCTTATCAGAGAACTGCATCAAACGCTAAAAACCGTGCTCTGTCTCACCGAACTCTTGTGGACCCTCTTTCGGATCCGGGCCGTGGAGGATGTTGTGGTTCATCCAGATGACACCGGCGGCTGACAGGAGACATAGGTGTCGAACGGAACCGGTCCAGAGTTGCCCTCGGTACACGTGGATGGTAGAGCGTTTTGTCGACGCGCTTTCTTAAGTTAATTCACTCAGAAATCAAAAGACTCGGTAATGAGTCTGCGTTAGAAGTCGCGATTCAGCTATTCTGCCTGGCTTGGCAGAAACAGCGTGAGAGAGGGGGGGGGGGGGGGGGGGGGGATTGAGCCAATGGGCTCCGTGCCCCCGTTAGCGGTTGTTCACACGTCCTCTCTCTTTCGTTGTCAAGCACGAACTGAAATCATAAGACTGAAACTTACCAAAAGCCTTTCTCTTCTCAAAGCAAACGTGTGCGTCAGCAAATGTGTTTTGGAGTTTAACTGTGAGAATCTGTGTGTGGGTGTGTGTGCTTGAGTGTGTGTGAAGGTCAGCAACACTCTCAACATTATCTAATTATGGATTCATTAAATCTCTTAGAATTACCCCAAAGCATAATAGTCATTCATTTGATTAAAACACATTTATAATGAGCACATTGATAATGGTTACTTTAACATTAAAATCAAGAAACAAAGTTTTGACTTGTTATGTTATGACTACTTTTATGGGAACAACATCTTCTGTGGGAACAACATCTTCTGGCACGAAGCTGCAGGTGGTAGATGTTATGGTTTCCTCCCAGACTCTCTGGCGTTCAGGTCTTAATCTGTGGGTGAAAGTTCTCAGCGACCCAGCTTTGACACAGCTTAGTCCAACACCACCTTTGTGACAGAAAAACCCATATTTCCTCACGTTACAGCATTTTAGAAACATTCACAGTGAGGTTGTGGTGGTTTTCATATTTGGTAAATAAATATTGAAGTCTTGGTTGGATCATGGAAGGTGTGCAGTGTTGCTAACTTAGCTGTTTTGTTACTATATATAGCAAGTAGTCACATTCGACTTGCAGCACATTTAAAAAAGTAACTAGTTACAAATCGATGTGTATATTTTAGGACATCATCGGGTCTAAGGTGTCAGACATCAGACCATGGAGAAAAAAGCCTCAGGCTTGATTCCAAAACGCATCAGACACCTGACTAAAGACTGTCAGACAAAAAATGTCTCAAAAGAAAATCTCCATCAACAAAGAGGTTTCAGGAAAAACTCAGTACATAAGCAAAAAGACCTGTTTTTCTGATACATTTTCCTGACACCTTTTGTTTGAAACCTTTTAGGCTGACATACTTTTTCCTGATGCATTTTTCTGTGACGCAATTTAGTCCGAAGTTTGATTGTTTTTTAAATGAAACCTGATGTTTTTATAGGGTCTGATGTCTGAAACCTGAGACTTTTCGAATGTCCTAATATACATAGTACCAGGGGCGTTTCCTAGTGTTAAAAATAAATGCATATTGCAAGAAGCCACCAAAGTTTCTTTCCACTAGGTCCTAAAGATAGTCTTAATGAGGAGGATTAACCCTCTGGAGGCAGGCGTTGCAGATTTGCAACAGTTAAAACCTACCTACCTGGTTCCTCCACATACGTATTTCATGAGCATTTTTTAAACTCAGAAGTACCCCTGAAGGACTCAGTTGTTCGTCCTTTTATCAAAACTTATTTTGAGCCTGAGAGGATTAAACGTGTGATAGTAATCAAAATAAGAATCTACAGGCAAAAAGTCTACTCTGACAGTACCTATTATAATTACAGACCCATGGTCAATTACACAAATTGTGTGATGACACCATTTCCTACCTTCTGGTAACATTTATGACAGCAATGAGACAACTCTCTTGAACCATGTTGTGGGGTCTGAGCGTTTGAGCGCTTTAAGAGCTCAATATATATTACCTCTACTTATGACCAATAAGCTGTGATACTAGATATAAATATAGAATATCAACCTGCTTGGTCTTTACGGTGTTTAATCAGAAGATTCAAGGATTCTTTGTTTTATTAAGGGATTGTACACACTTCGTTTTGATTCAGAAAAGAGTCAGGTTTATAAAAGCAGGAATTTATTTTACAAACAATTAAAACATGACAGGTTAACTATATTTACTGTGATGGATGGAACTAGATGTGATGTATGAAACCTATGTGTCAATGTGTTGTTATCAGAACTTCCGTATCTAGGAGAGTTGAGTTCTGGATGTAAAAGAATATGGTTTGCGTTAAGCACTTCTTAGCACTACATGAGAGTTAGAAGTTAATTATTATCGAAAACATATCGGAGACAATCTGTCATGTCTACATACCCACTCGAAGACCCTCGTGATAGATCCGGAATGCCGAAGTCCTCGAACGCCCGGGCACCGAGGTCCATAGAAGAAACTGTGGCATTACTAGTCCAGTCTTAGAGTTGTCTCCAGGTCACGACAGATGGATGGAACCGCACATCTGGGACTCTTAAGGAGTCAAAACAATATCAGCTTGTTCTGCAGGAACTGTTTGCTGTATCAGCTTCGCAGGTGCAAAAAGATTTTGACGACGTGTCAAAAGCTTTGATGGGTTAGAGAGGTTTTGCTTCAGATGGCCGGTCTGAAGCTTTTCTCAAGAACTGATGAATCACCAGAGTGATCTGGTTTTAATGTTCTCATGTTATGATTTGTGTAGCCAACCAGAGGTTAACAAGTTGAGGAATGGTTACCAAGACAACCTCAGAAACATGCCTTCTTTGATCCGGATCCTCTGATCTGGGGTAAAGGGCTATCTGTGTCACGCGTTTAACTTAACTTTACTTTGTGTGAGTGCAAATGGTGATGACCTTGCCATATCAACGTGCTGAAACATATGTCAATCAATGTAATCATAACATAACATTCATTTCAAACTTCAATCACTGAGCACAGATTAATGAAAAAATTTTATTACACTATAATTATTATAAGTAGCAATAAACCAACGTTTATTTAGTGATTATCTAGCTTATAAGTTTTAGAAGTTCATATTTAATTTAAGAAATCATTCTTTGATTTAGCAACTAATCCAAGCTGCGAGTTTTTAGAGGCATGAAGAATCCAGTAGGACGATAAGGATGGACCTTGATGAGAGAACATCATTGTTGACATTTCGTTATCATGTGCTCAGAGCTGCTGAGAGGCTCTGAGCTTCAGCTGATGGGATGAAGGCAGGCCGATTTAAAGGGAACACATGCAGTCTCGTGTCTCCCTTTTGACCAGATGTTGAATGGTCAAACCGTACCTAAAAACTGACCATTGCTGGACATTACAATGTCATGATCTAGCTACATACTATGAGGTCACAGCACACTAGCATGAAGCTGATGGCATGAAGTGGCCTAGATACAGCCACAAGGCCAGCTAGAGGACCCGATCCCAAGTGTTTATGACCAATGTAATGGTCATAAACAAAATACGGTGTAGGATTTGGTAAATTGAGTGCTTTAAGTTCTCAATATATTACCTCTAACCTCTACTTCTGACTAATGCTGTGATACTATATATAAATATAGAATATCAACCTGCTTGGTCTTTGTGTGTTTAATCAGAAGATTCTAGGATTCTTTGCTTTATTCAGGGATTGTAAACACTTTGTTTTGATTCAAGGAAAGTGTCAGATTTGTAAAAGTAAGAATTTATTTTACAAACAATTAAAACAGGACAAGTTAACTAACATTTACTGTGAGTGGATGAATCTAGATGGAGTAGATGTGGTATATGGTGCCTATGTGTGAATGCAATGTTATCAGAACTTCCGTATCTAGGAAAGCTGAGTTCTGGGTGTAAAAATTTGGTTTGCGTTAAGCTATGAAGTTGATTCTTATCAAAAAGCATCAGACGCAATCACACTGTGCTCTACCTCACCCTTCTCGGAGACCCTCTTCACGGATCCAGAGGTCATCAAGGTTGAATGACCTCTGAGCACCCAGGTCCAGTAGAATGACCACAGCGCCGACTTCTCCAGTTCAGAGATGTCACCAGGCACACAGGTTGGATGGAACCGTTTGCGTCTAGACTCTTAAGGAGTCGGAACAAACCCAGCTTTGTTCTGCAGGAACCATTTGCTGTGTCAGCTTTGCAGCAACCTTGACGGTGTGTCAGAGGCTGCTTCTTAATTAAAGAGACTTCATTACGGACGGCTGTTTCCGTAGCTTCCTCTAGAACTGAATGTTGAGTGATGAGAGCTGGAATGCGACTCCAACTCGAACTGGAACAAACTGCTGAATCACCAGAGTGATTCAGTTTTAATATTCTCATGTTATGATGCCAATCGAAGGTTGACATGTTGAGGAATATTACCAAGACAACCTCAGAAAACACAACTTCTCAGATACCGGATGCTGTGATCTGGGGTAAAGAAGTATCTATGTGTCACGCGTTTAACTTAACTTTACTTTGTCCCTGTGTGAGTGTAGATGGTGATGGCCTTGTCATATCAACTGCTGATCCATATATAAATCAATGTAATAATAACATAACATTCATTTCAAACTTCAGTCATTGAAGCACAGATTAATGAAAACATTTAATTTATAATTATTATAAGTGACAATAACCAAACTTTTATTTAATGATTATTTAACTTATACGTTTTAAAAGTTCACATTATATTTAAGAATTCATTCTTTGATTAAGCAACTAATACGAGCTGTGAATGTTCACTTTATTCAGAGGCATGAAGAATCCTGCAGGACGATAAGGGAAGC
This sequence comes from Nothobranchius furzeri, assembly GCF_043380555.1. Lineage (NCBI taxonomy): Eukaryota > Metazoa > Chordata > Actinopteri > Cyprinodontiformes > Nothobranchiidae > Nothobranchius > Nothobranchius furzeri. Next base: position 30,472,490 of record NC_091753.1, read on the forward strand.
TTGGGCCTTGAGGAGAGAACATCATTGTTGACAATACGTTATCATGTGTTCAGAGCTGCAGAGAGGCTCTGAACTCCAGCTGATGGGATGAAGGCAGGCAGATTAAAGGAAACATGCAGAGTTGTGTCTCCATGTCGACCAGATATTGAAGGGTCAAACTGTACTTTAAAACTGACCATTGCTGGACATTACAATGGAAATGGTGCGAGTAAACTTCTACAGTGTGTCCAGCTCCTCCCCTTTGACTGCTGTAATCATGGATGTATGTGGTAGAGTCATCATGGAAGCATGGTGGGAGCAGTAGAGAGGAGAGGAGGAGCTTCTTTCCAAATTTGTTGCAATACAGTCCCATTCTAACAGAGGTGACTCGTGGTGCTACCCAGCCAGTCTTACAGAAAGGTAATGATTGGTGGCGCAATTGTTAGCAATGTTACCTCGCAGCAAAGAGGTTGCAGGTTCGAAACCTGGCTGCAGTCTTTCTGCGTGGAGTAGCATGTTCTCCCCATGCATGTGTGAGTTTCCCCTGGGTACTGTGTGTTTCCCCCACAGATCACAGAACGCCCTATAGGTAAAAACAATTGTACTCTGCTTTGGATAAAAGTGTCTGCCAATTAAATAAGCAAAGATAAACAGAAGAAGATAGGAATCACAAAACATTTTCAAAAAGCCTGAAATGTGCCAGTCTATAAATGATGTATAATCTGCTTTTAAGTGCAGTTTCAAAACATTCTCTTACTCGTTTATCACAAAAGTTTGATTGGTGTATTTCCTGCTTCTTTTTGGGCGAAAATCTCTACAAAAGAACTAACACTATAACTACACTATAACTCCACTACAAAACACAGTAGCGCCTTCGGGCGCAGAACTTTACGTCCGAAGGATGTGCAGAAGACCGGAGTCTCTGTCCAACCTGAAGTTCTCCATAGTCCACATGTTTCCTGGACAGAAGATGCCTAGTTAGCTGGCTGTGCTAACACTGATGCTCTTTTGGGTTTCTCGTGCTTCCTCTTGCTGCCTGGCACAGATCAATCCTGGATTCAGACAACTATTACAGGTTTAAACTGTAATTAAAAACACATTGTATTTGTGCTTTAATTTAATCTATTAAATTGTGTGATAAATAAGAATGGTACTTTGCCTGGTGATATGTGGTTAGAGCGCATCTGAAAACTGACTTGCAAAAACGCGTCCCACCAAAAAATTATTTCACCAGTCATCACTGCATTCTAATAGTCATGAAAAGCAAAGCATCCATCCAAAGTGAAAACCACTTAAAGGGCATCAAATTTGTGACCGCTACTGTTCTAAATGCCAACCATCTCAGGGCACACATGTTTTTCCCAGTAGAACTAAGCTGGCTCAGAGTGTACATATGTTTTATTCAAACCAAATGGACAGAAAGCCATTAGCTCCTTATGACAGGTGAGTAGATAGATAGGTGTGCGGCTTGATTTCATTGAGGCTACATGTGAGAAGTTCAAGGTTGGTCAGTTAGACATCAGTCTAATTATTTTTCACACATGGGCTCTCTTTAGGGTTCATTTACATCTAATTTATTAAATCAGCTTGTTTTTTTCCTCCAGTCAGTAGAAAGGATTTAAAAGCTCAAACCAGACTTGCTTTTTCATCTCAGTTATTCTACTGTTATGTTTTTAACCCATGATACACTTCTTATTAATAATTTAGCTAAATAATAATACTCTAACAAATGTTTAAAGTTATTATAGGTTGATGAGAAAACAGTTGGACTCTTGGCCTCAAGGTAAAAAAAAAACTAGTTTTGAGGCTTAATTGGCACATTCTTGACTTTTATGCACTAGATATTTTAAAGTTCAGGATCTCAAGGTTCAGCAGGATCCTTCTATTTGGGCATGATATTGTCTCATTTTATAATTATTGTTATATTTTCTTTCCTTTTGTTCTGTTTTAAGAGCCCACTGTTGATATCAGGGTTGCCCATACAATTAGATATGCTCTAGGTCCAGGAAGGGAGCAATGAGCCAGAAAAACAAGCAGAGCAAAAATAAATTGAAAGCCTCACAGTCTCTGCTCAGCTGCATGTTGTCTTTTTCATCTGCACCAACAATAAAGGAAGAGAGAAGCATCAGACCCTGACTGCTGGCTGCAGCAGAGATCATATAGTCAGGCGCGCAAATAGGGTGGGGGATGGGGGTTCTGTCCCCCCCCCAGATTCAGATCGACCCCGATCCGTGTCCCCCCCCCCCCCCCCCCCCCCAACTAAGACCAGAAAGAAAACAAAATCGGAAATTTAGCGCTTGAAGCTCCTTTTTCCAATTACATTGAATGCAGCATGACGTAAACAAACACGGACTCCAGAGGCACCAAAGTGGTTGCTGCTAGGATGCAGGATGAAGCAAAAAAGGCAAGCAATGATTACTGCGTATTTAAAAAAGACCAACAGTGTAAGTAGGCGGGACCGATCTGTCTGTTTATGCACGTTGGTTCTAGTTTCAGTACGTTGTTGTCAGTGTTGGGACTTACTCGTTATAAGTGCCAAAGCCTCATTGCTGACTTTAACAAGTCTCATCTACAAATATGATCCCTCATGAAGTTACTACTTTACACCAGAAGATAGTGGAGATGTGGAACCTTCAGACTGAGCAAAGTTTGGGAGTTTTTAGAGTTTGAAAAACGCCTCCCGCCAAGAGGCTCCCAGTCGGGGAGAGGAGGAGATGCGCGCAACATGAAGAGCGCAAATACGAGATAAAACGTTTAATTGCCGGCAGGTCTGGTCTTTGTTGACTGATCACTTTGTCTGGTAATGACTGACTCTGATTATGAAGCAGAATATTGACTCTGATGAAGAAATTCACTCATCCAGCCGGGAAGATTGGCGCTGCTGCAGCATCAGACAGCTGGTGCTGCACGAGAGGTGTGTGGAGTTTACAAGCTCCAAACGTTGGGATTGATGTTGGTTTAACCTTTTCTGGGACGTGATGGATGTAGAAATGATGGTACAAACACCGCTAACGTGACAGATGTAACGACAATGTAAAAAAAAAAAAGCCGTAAAAAAGAGGTAGATGCCGATGCGTTAGAAATGGAAGTCAAGTGTGCCACATAATCATAAAAAAGTAAAACATACAATTTTAAAAGAGATTTATATAATTATATATAAATAAAACTTTCCAAATATAATGAAAATTTCTAAATAATGTAAAAATACGAAGGAACATTTGTTGGTCAGGCTGAAAAGTTTGGGAACTACTGCTCTAAGTGATAAGTGAATATTGTTTCTTATTATATTTTATGTGCAGTTTTTTAGGGCTTTTATGTTTTCTGTAAAGATTGGTATGCTGAAAATAATTTTATGTTTTGCATAAAGCATGAGGTTTTGGTTAGTACTTGATTGGAAGAATAACAAATGACTGATTTAAATAGTGGGGCGCCTCTGTCAGTGCGCCCCAGGGCAGCTGTGGCTACATCGTTGCTCACCACCATCAGTGTGTGAATGTGTGTGTGAATGGATGAATAATACACTGTAGTGTAAAGCGCTTTGGAGTCCTTACTCTGAGAGGTGCTATACAAGTGTGGATCATTTATCATTTATAGTGTTGACCAGGCAGAGCTTTGTTGCCAGCGTTCCACTGCATAATGGCTTCAAACACGTATATAACAGTTAGTTTTTACGTAAACCGTTGGATGAAATTACACAAACTGACTGAGCTCTAGTTAGGGCGCTTGCAATAGTTTGTGTGTGTGTATGTGTACGTGTATGTGTACGTGTGTGTGTGTGTGTGTGTGTGTGTGTGTGTGTGTGTGTGTGTGTGTGTTTGTGTGTGTGTGTGTGTGTGTGTGTGTGTGTGTGTGTATGTGTATGTGTGACTGTGTGTGTGTGTGTGTGTGTGTGTGTGTGTGTGCGTGCATGTGTTTGGGGGAGGGTACATTGGAACTTTGTCCAACCCCCAGTTTGAAAATCCTATCTGCGCCCCTGCATATAGTTGTTTGACAGCCATTATAAATATATATATATATATATATATATACACACAAAACAAATAAATAAATAAATAATAACAAATAACAAAAATAATAAAATAATAATAACAAATAATAAAAAAATATACAAAACAAACAAAACAAAAAAACCCAACCAAACATTGGGTCTTTATAAATCTGAGGACACACATAGCTTCAGCCTCATTTCCAGCAAACCTTTCCTCATGAAAATACGTCAGCAGAAACGAGACATGAGTGTAAACAGCCAACGTTGTCCGTTCAGAACCCATCATTGTCAAATGTACGAACACCTTTCATGGTACTCACTGAAAGCTAGACGTCAACTTCATTGGTTGCTTTTTATTTTTAAATGTAGTCACTCTGATTTTCCTTCTTATATGAAAGCCTCGTTGGTTCCTGTAATCTCTGAGCATCAAACTCGATGTATTGTTCATCTCATTTGTTATTCCCCATTTTAGAAAAAAAAGTGGGGAGACATAACTTTTGTGTTAAAGCTCCCTCTGACTGGAATAAGTTACCTTCAATCTTGAGGTCCATTTCTTCCATTTGTTTATTTAGAAATTGTCTCTACGAGCATTTATTGCCTATCTTAGATTGTTTTGCTATCACCACCTAATTTGGACTCATCTGCATGTGTATACTGGGTCTGCTTATATTATTATGCATTTTAAAGAGGACACTAGCCATTATTTTTGGTGAGCAGGATTTATTAAATTTTTGTTATTTTTATTTTATTTATTTATTCATTTTATTGTGTGTGTGTGTGTGTGTGTTTTGTTTGATTTAATGATTGTGTTATGATTATGTAAATGACTCTGCTGTCTTATCTGTTATTTTGTTGTATAATCCGAGGACCCACTTGAAAATGAGATGATACGTCTCAAGTGGTTTCTATCCTCATAAAATATAAGTTAAATAAATAAATAAATACATAAATAATGTGCAGAAGGATACGTTCTGCTATAAATCTTTATAAACCTGACATTTTAGTTAAACACAGGCAGTTAACTAATGTGTTTGATCACCTAGAAGCTATTTACCTGAATTTTCATGGGAAAAAAAACTAAAAGTTATCAGCATTCTTTATTTCTGAATCTAAAGAACACAGCCGAACAGGAGGCGAAGAAATCGGCTATCACAGATCACTGCAGATGGACTAACCGCATCATGGACTGGGATAAGGAAAGAATTGTCATTTCAGAAAATAATAAATGCAAACAATGAATTAGGAAGTTCTTTCAGAAACGTGCAGAAACGGGGGGTTGGAGGGGTTACTACTTACTACATTGAAGTTATTTAGAGTGCATTCTTTTGTTTTCAATTTTTCTTTTTATACATTTTACTCTTTTCTCATAGTTTTGGGTAAATCTTAATATGTTAAATATAAATAATATATATTTTAAATGGACATGCACATCAAGTACGGAACCGACGGCCAAACCGTGGGGAATACTGGTGTAACACCAGTGCACAAAGGTGCAGGTTTCAGTCACCTCGTTATTATGTCATGATATTCTGACATCTTCCTCTGATTGGCTAAGGAGACACAAATCTACCACCGACTCCATTTGCTTTGCAATATTGATGTTTTATCTCCACAAATAACACAAGCCTAAAGGGGTTTTTTCATGATGTGGTGTTGCTAATGCTAACAGTTAGCTTCTACTAGCAGAGACATGCTCTACTGTCTCCTGGACGCTAAATCAACAACAGCCTTTCCTGGTTGTGAACCAAGATGGACTTATCCATGAATGCATGTTTACAGTGTGACGTAGATCTGAGTGTCTTTTTCTGAACTGAACATTTTTTCTGTCTATTTTCAATCTGCGGCTAATGCAGTAATGGGGTAAAAAAAAAAAAAAAAAAAAAAACGAGGGTTTCTCAGTCAACATTCAAGAAATTTTGTGTTTTATCAATCCTTCATTAATATATAATTTCATTAAATAATTTAACATTGTCTATAGCAGCTGCAGCATTAATTACACATCAAATGATTCCGATGCAGGAGTTGTATCAAGGTGCAGTTGGGAGCACTGTTTTGCAGCCTAAAGGTTGCAGGTTTGGGTCTTGGCCCTGCTGCGTGGAGTTAGCATGTTCTCCCCATGAATGCATGGATTTTATTGGTCCAATAAAAACTCCAAGCCACAATCCACAAGTCACAAGGCCTTCCTAATAACAGAGTCTCAAAGTTTCACCAAAGCCCCCCACCAGCTGGTGAGGGGAGCCCTAAGCCAGGATGACTTGGTTGTGACAGACATTGTGTTTCTTTCAAAGAAAAGGGGGGTTGTTTCAACCTACTCCTCCAGGAGAGAGTCGTCTCGCTCAGGCGAGTGCCGACCTCCCTCTGGCCGGTACTCACCGCATCGTGACCACAGTCTACAGCCCTGTCCCAAGGCCGAGATCTTGTTCTAGGAGCATGTTTCCTGGAGCAGTTTGCGTCGCATTGAAATCTGGATGTTGTGTCCTGGAAAAAGACCCAGTAACATATAAGATGGTTCTGTCTGTCTCTTTGGCTGAGGAGTGTACACCCCCTCCTGCACCTCCTGAACTTGTGTGTGACTCAGTCGTAGCGGTGGGTCCTACAGAGGTGAAACATGCCACAACGGTGCGTCCGGTGACACCTGTGACCTCAGCGATTTCTGGTGTGCTTGCTTCCGTTAACGCTTGCCCTCTAGCATCCAAACACCTGCCACCAAATCCGGTATTCCTTACTCGCCAGACAAACCTCCACTAAGGTTTCTCTGTGATATCGTCCGTAAGGGTCCTAATGAGAAACCTCACATTCTGGTGACCCTTGAGGGGTCGCTTGACTGTGAGGGCATCTTGGACTCTGGTTCAGACTTCATCATCATGTCCCGTTCTCTTTGGGAGCGAGTCCACTTGACTGCAGCTGGACAAGGTCGTGTCTAAAAACTCACGCCCTGCGCTGTGGACATCTGTCCTTATTCTCCAGGCTAAATGACATTGTCGTCTGTGGTGTTCCTTAAAATTTCAGTGGGTAACATATCCGCGAGTCACCCAGTGTTTGTATCTGGCATCGAAGCTACAGACTACAGAATTGTTCTTCTGCCCCGACTGCTGGGTTCCTCACTCTGAATAAATGACCTGCTTCATCGCTTTAAACCTGTCATTTCATTCGGTGAATGAAGGCTCTGGACCCGGTCGACTCAACCGCTTCCCATGGTGCGCCACGAGGACCTCATTACTAGGGGTTGTACGAACTAGTCGACTAGTCGACTTCACTGCTCTGTAGTGACTTTTTATGCCTGTCATCGACTAGTCGCTGTCGCGTGATAATGACCGAAAAGATGCAGTCTTCGGAAAAGACAGCAGGTGACGAGCCCCTGCGCGTCGGGAGGCGGAGGTGATGCGCTGTGCCAGAGCGTCGGTACTGACACCTGCCGTAAAACAGACATTTAACCAAATTGTGACCTTTCCCTCTTGCAATTTAACCTTCCCCTCACCCCCATCCTAATCTTAACCAGCTTGCACATGCAAAGCTCTGATCGTTGACGCGCTCCAGACATCTGCGTCCTGAGCACGGCCACAGTAACATTATCAAATCAGGTGTCGCCACCTCAAAAACAAATTTAACACACGATTGTTCATGTCGGCTCATTTCCTTTAATGTTTTCTGTCTTTTAATTTTGCCTGATGCTTTTCGCTGCTGTGGAGCGGGGCGCGTCACCTGCTTTGTCCTCCGGTGTTTCTGCTCACAGCTCTATTTCCTGCTCATCATGGTTCCTGCCTGCAGATTTCGCTAAGTGGGTTTACAGTTTTCTGATTGGGATATTTATTGACTATTCTTCTGTGTGGGAGTCTGCTTTTTCTCACTCCTGATGATTCAGTGCCTGAGAACTAACTCTGTCTTCCTCCTCTGAGTCCTCAGGACCTCTAAGATTGTCCAATGCCTCGTGGTCTTGAAAAGGGGGGATATGTAACAAATCAAAAGGGTCAATTTTCACCATCAAATTGACACAGTAACCTATCATACATGCCAGAACTGCAAAGTGAAGGTTACACCAGCTGGAGGATTCAGACGCACAAATTAACCTTTTGCGCACTCATTGTTCTTCAACGCAGACATAAATGAACTGTCAAGGTCTCCCGCAAAAGCCTTCTCTCTTTGCCACAGACTGCTGGATTCCTCACTCTGAATAAGAGAGAATCCACACAAATCCTACAAGACTTTACACCTTATAAGTTAAATAATCATATGTGATGAATGAACAAGATGTTTAAATGAAATGTTTGAATAATCTGTGTTTAAATCAATGAATTTGAAATGAATATCGCTCTTACAATGATCCAATGCAGATCTTATGATCAGTATGTGTTTGATTTAACAAGTTAATCATTATCTACACTCATACACATCTTCATAAAATAAAAATTAAGGTTAAGATTCACCTCACATAAGTGTTTACACGACATTTTCATTCAGTGTTAAAAACATCTTTGTATCTGTGGAGGACGTGGCTTTCTGAGGGATGTTGGTAAATACTCAGAAACGTGTTGAATTCTGATTGGCCAAACTTGGCCAGAAATCAAAACAAAGTAGTTTATTAAAACAGGAGTAACTTCCCGAGTAATTCAGTTTCTAGCGGAGTTCTGAACTGGTCAATTCGGAACAAGCATCCTTGAGACATCTCTTTTCACATACAGTCAAAACCTGTTTGCACGATGCAAGCTGACACAGCCAGACGGCTCCCTAAGAGCCACATCCACTTTGGGCGCAAACAAGCATTCCAGCTACTGTTGTCTTCTCCACCTCTTGACTGAGGACTGCTAGAGATACCTGGCACCAGCTCTCTCCAGCCTTTGTGGGGATAAAGCAGTACAGGAAATGGATGGATTGACTGTGATGCCAGGACTAACTGCTCGTCCCACTGATGCAGCTCTGACAGGGCTGATTAGCCCCCCCCCCACACACACACACACACACTCACTCTACTTATTTCGTGAATGCCTAGGAAAAGTGAAGGAGAAAAGTGTTATCGCATTTTGTGAAAAAGTCCAGAAAGGAAAATGGTTTAATTAGTAACAGGTGATATATTATACTTACGGGGGTCAGAAGAGTGCTAGAAATGATGCTTTATGTAACATAAATTATAACTTCTGCACAAGAACATTTGAAATTAAATGTATAGTTTAATGGTTACTTCTTAGAAATGAAAAATGACACTTCTTTTCATTAATATAAGGCGCTACCATCACAGTGTTAAACTACCCAACTGTGACTAAATAAGCAGCATTTTATATCCGCTAAAGTTTCAAAGAGAAGTGCTTAAGATGTTGGACTATAAGAAAATTAAATTCTACATAAATCCTGAAAATAAAAAAAAGCTTTTGATTAAAAAAAACATCAGACAAGGGAACAAAATCAAGAGGAGAAATCAATGTCTTCACAGTATGTTGATGTGCCCTAATATTATTCTTTGTGCCCATGGGAGACAACCTTTGTGATTGCTCCATTGCTCCGTCAAATCCCCTCGATTACAGTGTCTGCATTTCAAATGCTTTCTCCACAAAGCACTCTCCTTCTGCAAGCCTTGGAGCTAGAACTATTGCGCACTAACTGGGGATTATAGGCTTGTATTTGCCATTTACTCCTTGTTATTGGACTTCAGTCAATGGCTCCATTTCCTACATATGATAGCCTTCCAACTAAACAGAAATGAGCTGGAAAATGTCTGTCCACCATGATGCACTGGAAAAACAAAATAAAAAATTCTTACAGGATGATGATGATGATGATGATGATGATGATGATGATGATGATGATGATGATGATGATGACGGTGAGACTTTGTAGTTTGCAGTTTTCCTTGATAACTATCTTTGATAAAGCTGCTTAGCATATTTATAAAAAATGGAAATTAAGATAGAAAAAAGGGCAGATTATGACATTCATCAATGGTCATCAATTTTGAACATTTCTGACACAAAGACTGATAAAAGCAACACAAAACATCAATAGTTAAGGAGCCAAGGTGGATGTAGGATGTAAAACTGAAAGAAGCTAATAAAACTAGCAAAAGAGGGAAACATTTAAATTCAGATCAACTCTACTGTCCAGATCATAAATGTTTCACAGTTCAGGGGAAACTACTCTGGGCACTCAGCCCAGGAATTCCTGGGTTAACTTGAGAGTCGAGTCAGTTTGTTTAGCTGATGTAGCCTCACTAGGTTGATGTCGAACCAGCATGCTGCCAAATGCTATCTATTTATTGTTTTTTTTTCCCTTCCTAAAAACTGAATAGACACTGTGATGATAGAAATCACAAAATTTGACATTGCCTTTTCCATCATCTTAAACATGCTCCTGATTATATAACAAATTATTAGGTATACTTATCTAAGATTCCTGTCATGTCTTGTATGGCAAGAGTGCTCTGGTCTGCTTATCAGGGACATCAGGACCACTTCGGTTTCTGCTTATTTTTGGTGTTCCATGAAGACAAATAAGCATGTGGCTGGTTGAATGTGACAGGGTCAGCCTTGCAGTGCGTGAGATCCTCTCTGCAAGGCAGGGGTTTTAAGGTCATGATGGGGAAGGGTTCATCTTCTTGAGTGGACCATAAATGGGGGTGCAACAAAGCTCCATTCTTTGCCTACTCTTCTTTGCAGCCATTTGAGTCTTTTTTCTGCAAACATGGCATTAAATCCAATCTTTATGCAGATGGCTGACAAGTGTAGTTTCTGCTGCAGTACTGCATACATTTTAGGACATCCTCAGGTGTCAGGTATCAGGTGTCAGGTGTCATTTCTCAGTTGTCAGGTCTCAGGTGTCAGGTCTCAGTTGCCAGTTCTCAGGTGTCAGGTCTCAGTTGTCAGATGTCAGGTCTTAGTTGTCAGGTCTCAGTGGTCAGGTCTCAGCTGTTAGGTGTCAGACTTCAGACCATGGGAAAAAGCCTCCAGTTTCAGGAAATACTGCTTCAGGACAAATTTTGTCAAACCATAAGGCTCATGATGTCTGACAACTGGTGGAGGTCGCTTTATAGGCGCAGGCTGCTTCAGAACCGGCGGGGCACACAGGGTAAAGGGGCAGCGAGCTACGGGCACACGGAGTTTGGTCGGCTTGGCGTGGCTCTTGCGCTTTTGGACAAGGGAGAGGGTGTCGGGGAGGCTGGGATGCGGGACACACACCGGTTTTCCCGACTCCCATGCCATTGTCCGAAAGTGCTACAACTCAGATGATGTCTGACAACTGAGACCTGATGCCTGAGAACTGACAACTGAGAACGAACAACTGAGAACTGACATCTGAGAACTGAGACCTGAGAACTGAGACGTGACCAACTGAGACCTGAGGATGTGTCCTGAAGCAGTTTTTCCTGAAACCCGACACTTTTTCCCCATGGTTTGAAGTCTGACACCATGTACGCCATACTGCAGTGGAAATCAATGCAATCTCTTTTGGACAGTGTTGGGAAAGTTTGTTTAAAAAACGAACTAGTTCAAAGTTCAGTGCATGCATTTTAAAACGAACTAGTTCGTTTCTTAGATCATCATTAAAACAATTTTGAACTAAGTTCACTGTTCCAAAAACGAACTAGTTCATAGTTCTTTTTTCTCAATATATATATATATATATATATATATATATATATATATATATATATATATATATATATATATATATATATATATGTTTATGTTTATTAATTTAGCAAACGCTTTTATCCAAAGCGACTTACAGTTTATAACCAATAACCTATAGGGCATGTTGTGATCTGTGGGGGAAACCGGAGTACCCGGAGGAAACCCACGCATGCATGGGGAGAACACGCAACTCCACGCGGAGAGGCCGTAGCCGAGTATCGAACCTGCAACCTTTGTGCTGCGAGGCAACAGTGCTAACCACTGCATCACCGTACAGTCCTATATATATATATATATATATATATATATATATATATATATATATATATATATATGTATATTTATATATAATTTTTTTTCAAACAGTTGGCACCCGTTCAGTCCACAATCATACCCAGCTGCAGTTTTTACCCTACAGCATATTCTCAATAACATGAGGAAAACATAATTTTAATGGGAAATTATTTAACAATCTTAGGAAGCAGGTTGAGGTAGCAAACTCAAAGTGCAATATTAAAAGTGTAAAACATTAAAAAGTGTATAATCTTTCAGTTAAGTCCCTTTTTAATTTTTCTGAATGAACTTTGATTCCTGCACACAGCATTGACGTAGAAAAGTAGGCCCCGCACCAACTGCTACTGCCTATGTTTGGCTGCATTTGCGGGTTCTGCTTTTTATAAACTCTATGGTTAACAGGATGTTTTAGCTAGGCTTTAGCTCCGGAAAAGCTCCGTGGAGATCTGGAGCTAGAACGGTGAAAGAACGCGTTCCTAAACACGTTCACGCATGCCAGGACGAACGCATTCAGTTTTACGTTCGTCAGGCAAAATACGTACAAGTTCAGTTCACGTTCACGAAAACAATGAACGAATTCACAAACGATCGTTCAGTGAACATATTCGGGCACTACACTGCTTTTGGACTATTTGGAAGACATCAGGTTTTAGATGACATTACATTTCCCGAGCTATGATGAGAAAAAAACTGAGGTTATAGTTTTTGTAGACAGATGAATTTGTCGAAGAATGCTATGACCTCGCTTTGTTTGCCCCTTAGGCTGTTTTCACCAACCTTTGGGCAGATGTAGATGCATCTCTCAAAATGGATGAGCAAATAATCACTGTTGTAAGAACATGGTGGTCTATGTCATTAAATCATTGTTGTCCTGAGCCCATTTAGAGACAGCTATCCATGCATGCTGTAGTTCTTTTTTAAAACACAGAGCAGTTTTGTTTACCTGTTTTCCCGCTACGTTTCGTTTGCGGCTGCAAACAAAGTTTTGAAGTTTGAAGAGGAAGTTTGCAGCTGCAAACAAAACGTAGCGGGAAAACAGGTAAACAAAACTGCTCTGTGTTTTAAAAAAGAACTACAGCATGGAATTAGAAATACGACACAGCAAGAACACACCTAAGAAGTTATCCATGCAGTTATTAAAGGGACACTTGGCAGTTTGCTTGCTTTTAGCACCCTTAGATTCTGTTATTAATTCTCTGTGGTCAAACCAAAAATGTAAAGTACCTCCACGCTGTGCATTTATCTTTTTAACACCTTCATCTAACTGCTGAACTGTCTCCCAGCCTTCCTTAGTGTCTACAGGAACGGCTCATCACAAAATAGAACAAATCAGTTATGTTCATGATCTAAAACATACAGGAAATGGGCTGGAAGCAGACTGCAGTGCTAGGAATGTCAGCTAGTTTTTTTGAAAGTCCAACAGGTGGTAGCCCACCACACTGAATTTGCAAATGCAGTATTCTGGCCAAAGAGGTCGGTAGGAGTCTGAATGACATTATATTAACCCTTTAAAGTGTTGTTTTAGTACATACTGTCTAAAGAAAATTATTTAAAAATATGAAACATATACACAGCACAACTTTAAATCAAGACTGGATTATTATAATACTTTGTATGCTGGAGTAAGTCAGCCTTCAACTATGATGCTGCAGATAGTTTGGAACTCTACAGCAAGGTTTTTGACAGAAGCAAAGAAATGGGAGCACATCACATGTGTGATGCAAACTTTGAGTTTGCATTCAGTGAATTTTGGGGCTAATTTTAAAATCCTCGTTTTTGTCTTTAAAGAGGCCATATCTTAGAAAATCCACTTTTTGGACCATGTTATGTCCTCATGAAAAAACTCAAACCCATTTTTGACTGCATTCATGTATTTTCTTGTTTCAGATGCAAATTTTGAGTTTTAGTTTGAAAATTCTGTAAAGCGTCAGTGGAAACTAATCTCGTCCTCAGGCCCTGCTCCTCTCCCGGAAGCTAGTCTCTGGTCTGAAACCCGTCTTCCCTGGCCAGCAAAGGGTATGTGGCTTAGGTGACTGATATCGTGTAGCAGACTTGGTAGTCCTGTGGTTAGAGTGCTAGACTGGATGCCTTAACCACTGGACTACCATAGCCAATACAGGAAGTGACTCGCCTAAGACGATATTGTAGGCACATTTTGTCAGAGCGGGCATGGGTGGAGTTTCACTGAAACAGAGCATTTTATTTTCAGGTATAAAGTCAGGCTGAAGAAAATAACTTGTATAAATGAAATTTCTATATTTTATCCTACTGTGTAGAGCCCTGCACGGGCCTAAAATCTGAGCCCGTGTCAAGCCCGGCCCGAGGGGGTGGAGCCCCAGCCCGACCCGGCCCGAAAAGGTTTTCAGGATTCTCTGGCCCGGCCCGAGCCTGAGCCCGACTTTTTTTTTTACCAACTAAATGAAAACAAAGTGCGTCAATCCTGACCAATGTGTTTAAAGACGTGCAGGATACGATCAATTTGTTTTTCCCTCGTTTACTGTCATGGAGCTAACGGCGCACTGGCTCTGGTGGTAATCAAGTTAAATTTTATCTCTTTCCAACTATTTTCACAAGAAAACAGAACAGTCAAAAGCATGGCTTGTGTTGTGTTGACCGGATAGTTCCCATATTTGACGGTTTATTTTGACGGAGAAAGAATAGAAATAATTACCCCGACACATGCAGACGAACTGACATTTTATTCGTTACGTACATCGCAGGTGTAGCTAAATCACCCAAGAAAAGATTGCCATCTGAGCATCTGAGCTGCTCCGCGCAGCTCGCTGTCAGCGCATATGTGCACAGCGAGCTGAGGTTGTGGAGATTGGCTTGGAGCGCATCGCAGAACCAGAGCGCATGCAGTTCCTCCCACTGAAGCGAGTGTTTTCCAAACCCTGTCTCTCAGAGAGACTTGTCACTTAGAAAATGTTCCCTGATTATGAAACTTTGGCTGAATTGCGCTTGTTCCTGTCTCCAATGTGGCGACACATCCAGGAGCCGTCTGAGGAGAAGCCCAGAATCTTTTCAGCTCAGACAGCGCATATGATTACGCACAAGCGTGACGCGTCAACCCGGTCTCACAGTAAAACCGGGTTGGACCTGTTCAGGTTTACGCAGACAATCTTTACATAGAATTGACTTACAGATATAAAATTAATTCAGTAAAATATAAAGCATTTTACTTAAATATCCATTCATTATTTTACAAGCACAGAGAGCCGCATCAGATGGATGGAAGAGCCGCGGGTTGTGACATGTTTTCTCCAGGACCAGAGAGGACGCAAACTCATTACATCTCTTTTATTATTTCTCCGAGTTTCGCGGTTGCGGGCGGGAGTAGACATGCACGCTGCAGGTGCAGGCGGGAGTGTAACACACACGTTGCAGTTGCAGGCGGTAATGGTCAGAAATTCAGCGGGAGCGGGCAGGAGCGGGATGAAGAAAACAGTCCCGCGCAGGGCTTTACTGCTGCGTTTGTGTTTAATTTTTTTTTTAATGAATTCGATTAAAAATAAAGGCGCCCAGCCTGTGTCCCAGGTAATTGCACAGTCGTTGGCCCGAAGCCCGGCCCGAGGGCCGTTGGGCTGGGCCGACCCCAGGGCCTAGGGCTTCAGTGCAGGGCTCTACTACTGTGCCTACCTTTGCTTTCAAAGGTTTAAAATAGTGTGATATGGAACCTTTTAGCTTTGTATAGAAGTGTCCTTCCCTACTTAGCCACATTGCTAAACAGACAAGTTCCATCATGAGCATTGTGGTCAGTTGGACAAGACCTACTTACTGTTCCTTGCACTAGATGTAAATCCAGGGATGGTTGGGCCTTCTCAGTGATGACTCCAACGCCATGGAGTAGTCCTAAGCCAAGGACCATGATTACAATATTTTAAGCATCAACTAAATACTCATTTTTACTCAATAGCCTTTAGCACAAAGCGCAAGGATATCATCATGAATATCAATATGCAGAGTGCATCATTGGCTTTTAGCGAAAGCAACTTATAAGTCGCTATATGTTAGCATACCTACCAATCCTGCTCTTCAGCCACCTTACTATTTTCTATCAGCTGTTTTATCAGCTGGTCTTTATTAACTGTTAGGACTAACTTGCAAACCTTGAGCTTTCAAGCATTTCTGATTTCCAGAGTTTTTATTAATCCAATTTTATGTGACAAATTGTGGCAACTTTCTAAACTGCTAGAGTGTCTGTCAGCTATCACCAGCAGGCTAGAAGATAACTTCCTTCAGTTACATTCTGAAAAGACAGAATGTCTGATCATTGCCCCAGAGAGCATGCTTCCCCTGATTAGTCAAAAACTTGGTCATTTATCTTCTGCCTTCAAGACAAACTTAATTAATTTAGGTGGTGTTTTTGACCAACCAATGTCTCTTGAAGGTCACTCAAAAATGTTGGTCCGAAACTTAAGTTTTCATCACTTAAGAAATATCTCCAAACTGCGAAAGTCGGTGTCAAAACATGAACTTGAAATGGTTAACCATGCCTTTATCTCCTCCCGTCTAGATTACTGTAACACACTCTTCACATGTTTTAACCAAAAAGCCCTTGACCACCTTCAGTTGGTCCAGAACGAGGCTCCTAACTGGAGCAAACAGAAGAGCACACATCATTCCTATTCTAATGCATCTGCACTGGTTACCCATTAACTTTAGAGTTCATTTTAGTATCCTAATTAACTTTCAGGGCTCCACATGGTCAAGCTCCTCCCTATACCACTACTGAACTGTTAAAGCCCTATGCTCCAACCCGAGCCCTCAGGTCCACACACAGAACCTTCTAGAAGTTTCAAAGACCAGATTCAAAAGTCGAGGTAATCGTTCCTCCCCCAACTTCCCTGACTTTGGAATGATCCTTCTTTACCCTTACATAGTATTGACAGTCTGGACACTTAAAAAACAGCTAAAGACCCTTTTATTTCAAGCTGCTTTTACTTAAATCTTTTGTTTTCTTATTTTAACTCAATTTTCCTTTATTTTATGATATTTTATAGTTATATGACTTTATTTTCTGATTTTAATCCATTTCTGTTTTAAGATCATTATGATTTTATGACTTCATGTTTATTTTGTTTTGATCTTTGTGAAGCACTTTCTGATCAGTGCTATATAAATAAAATTTACTTTACTTTACTAAAATGGATGCTGATATCTACTACATCATCTCCAATGGTCTTTATTAACAGATAGGACAAATTGGCAAACCTTGAGCTTTCAAGATGCAGAAGGAAGGATGCATTTTCTAAAGTCTTAGTATTGTGGCTCTCTATTATAAATGGAATGAATGCATCCATAAAAAAATGCACATCCAAGGTTAACAACAACAACGATCTTTATTATGAAATTAGTCAAAAGCTTTATAGAGTATTTTAAATTACAAATTTTGTTAATAAAAACTTAATCACTTATGTATTCACACTATGCCTTCATGGAGAAATGACTGAATCCCTGTTCACCCAAACCAACCTCAATCTGTAACATATTTTCCTCTCCTTTCTGTGGCCTTCAAATTTTAATTTGTCCTTCCAGTGTGGCCTTTGTTGTAAACACTTTTGATTGTCCTTATGTGTTCAGACAGCACATCTTAGAAACTGCTACTGAGGGATGCTACCCTGGCACTTTTCTGAAACACCCTCCAAAGACTGTGAAAATGAAACCTTTAACCAGTCTGTCACACCGTTTCTAAATAAACTGCGCAGGCCATATTTTTGTATTGTGGGAAACATGTCTCTCCTCTGAGAGATGTGGTCCATTGATTTGTTTTTGATAGTTGCTGGACAGCGGAGTGCTCTGGCACCAATGACTAAGCTAAATCAGGCTTTGTAGGAAACATTTTATCTGTTTTGGTCTCTCTCTTTTTTTTTTTTTTGTGGGATGTGTTGAAGATAAAAAAGTAGATCACCAGCAATCAGTTTTACACAAAAATCAATCCAGACCTGCCACTTCCTAGATTTTCTCATTGCTGCACTTTGCCCATGCTCTGTCAATCCTCTCAAATGTCTGTAAGATTTTAAATATTAACCTTGTCATTTTCTGAAAACTGTCAGACGAGTCAACGAGTCAGCAAAAGAGCTGGCAGACACACTGACATCAGTAAATCTGACATACTGCTCAAGCGTGGCTTCAAATCTTATTTATGTGACACCAAGGTTGACCTTTAATGCTAGATGATATCGTGGATATCATTGTTTATCCATTTTTATGTTTTTTTTGTGTGTGATTTGGCGAGCATGTCAGCTTGCACATGTAGCTTGTGTGATTTGTGTCTACTGTGAGTGTAATTCATGAGAAACTGTAGTGTGTGTGTGTGTGTGTGTGTGTGTGTGCAATGTTGATTAACTGCCACTAAGGTCATAATGCAGTGGTCAGCCAAAGCAGCCAGAAGCTGCTCCATCTTTAAAAAATATCATGACACCATACATGCTCGGGCCTACATATGTATCCCCTCTAGGAAACGTAAACTGGCCTTAACTGCTGGATTTCCATGTGCTAGATTGTTTGCAACACCACCACAAAATTAAAAGGTGTCAATATTCATGGTCTTTGATCTCTAAACCACAATCCAGTGGTCATTTGTGTTTTGTCAAATTTAAGCTTTTACAAAGATTAAAAAATAGATAAATAAATATTTGTTATATTTGCTGTTAGTGACTCATTCCTACTGAAGCAGGAGATAAATCAATAAAAGACCCTCGTCAAGTCAGTCGAGTGAGATGGTCCAAGTCAAGTCAAGTTGAATTAATGTCAAGCTGATTCAATGCAAGTCATTTTAACCCTTCTTTTAATATTCCAGTTTTTCCATTGTGACAAATAACATTTGTTCCCATACTTCACACATGAGTAAATTTCAGCTCTTGTCCTCATGTCTATCAAGTGGGATTCAGTTCCTATTTAATATGAAAATGAATATGAAGATGACGCTTTTAGAGACAGGTCCAGTCCAGACATGCACCAACTTAATTGAAGCCATTTTTAAGAGCTGTGGCAGCACTGTGTGTTTCCAAAAGTGTTTGTAATGATGGATATTGGAACATACTTCAAGTCAAATGCAAATGTTGAATTTCCATTTATGTAATCAGAAATTAAAAGGGTTAGGTTTGAGACATGGGGCTATTTTCCAGTTTAGCTTCAAAGGACCAGTTACCATTGTGTTCCCCTATGTTACACATTAGGCCTTTAAAAGGGACCACCACATAATAGCTATTGACATGGATGCCAAAACCACATTATGGGATGCCAACTTGTGTCACCTGGAGAGTGTCAGCAGCACTGTGAGAGATGTTTTTTTGACTTCTCCAGTGCCTTCAACACAATCCAACCCCTGGTGCTAAGGAGGAAGCTGGAGAGAGTGGGAGTGGATCATCAATTCATATTAATGGTGGAGTAATGACTACCTGACCAGTAAACCCTTGTATGTGAGGCTCTGGGACTGTGTGTCTGAAGTGGCCGTTTGCTGCTCGGGGGCCCCACAAGCAACAGTTCTCGGCCTTTTTCTCTTCCCCTTATACACTGCAGACTTCAGCATGGACACTTGCCATCTCCAGAAGTTCTCAGACAACACCGCCATAGTGGGTCAGGTGTCAGAGGGGAATGATCTGGTCATCAATGACTGTCAGCTGGTGTGAACAGAACCATTGTCACATCAATACCAATTAGACAAACGAGCTTGCGATTGACAAGAAGTCACTCCCTATGACTCTGGTGAGCATGCAGGGTCTGGTCATCGAAACAGTAAAGTAGAACAAATACCTGGGTATTCACATAAATAAAAAACTGGACAGGTTGACCAATACAGATTTGCTCTACAAAAGGGCCCGAGTGATCTTCCCCTGCTAAAGAGGCTGAGATCTTTCGGCATAAACAGGTCTCTTTTAATGACCTTCCACAACTCTGTGGTAGCGTCTGCATTTGTTTATGCTGTGGTTTGCTGGTGTGGGGGAATGACAGAGAGGTACTGGGGGAAATTTAAACTGGCCGGGGGGGCCAGCTCTGTCCCGAACTGTCGACTGAAGTCCATTGAGTAGACTGGGGAGGAGAGGATTCTTCCCATCTTAGATTACGGTGACATCTTTTATAGGACTTCTTCATAATTTTAATGTCATTTATAACTCAGCAATCCGTTTCGTCACTGGTGCCCCAACTCATCACTGTGATTAGTACCCACTCGTTATCATTCCCACAGGATGTTACATTGGTATCAATTTATATACAAAACAATTATCGGTAGAACCCCGTCATATCTTCACTCATTACTCATCACTTCCAACAACCAGCGCAATTTAAATGGTAAAATGGTAAATGGCCTGTATTTGATATAGCGCCTTCTAGAGTCCTGGAACCCCCCAAGGCGCTTTACAACACAATAAGTCAGAATTTACGTTCCAGTAACTTCATCTCCATGGTTATTACCAAAGCTCGCACCTCCCACCTGCTGCATGACGCCAGGTTCACATCAGATGAGAATTTTGGATGAGCGTTTCTGCTCACGGCTACTTTTGCAAAAACAAGGGTGTCTTTGTTCATTTTCATCTCTCTAGTCTGTTTAGATACACAAAATGATCAATTTCATTAATCGCAGTGTTTTACTTAGAAAAATGTCCCTACGGCCTGCCTCTTCTGTTTGGGTTTGACTTGTTGGAAGAATTGACGCAGCTTGCCCAGAAAATAGAGCACACGCCAAAACGCTTTCTGCACAGCATGAGCATTTGTCACACCTCACAGGTGATGTGGTCGAAAACCGTAGGGTAAGAAGGGCGCTGAATAGAAGCGCAGTGTGGGTAGAAGCACTGCTGCAAGTCGCTGGTGAAGGTTCTCAGGACTTCCGCAAGTCATTCTTACCAGCAGCTCAGACTATAACATGTTTTGTTTTGCTGGTGGTGGTCGGAAGGACTGGTGGCATCAGTGTTTGGCAGTCTCGCTTCCCTCAGTGCGCCCCAGGGCAGCTGTGGCTACGATGTATCTCATCATCACCAGTGTGTGAATGGGTGTGTGAATGGGTGGATGGCTGGTTATCACGTGGTTTTAGGTTGTAGTAGGACCCAGAGTGCAGGAAATCCAGGAGGCTGCCAGATAGGTTAATAAAAAACAAAAGTTTTTTTAAGCTGTGGTGTGGAGCAGAAACAGGAGCATAAACACACGAGGATGAAAACGCTCACAAGGAACCGACAATGAGTGGAGGACTGAGCTGGATATAAATAGACTGAGGACGTGAGTGTAGACAGGGAACAGGTGTGATGGGTACTGCTTACAGTGATGAGCACGTTAACTGGGCACTGAGAAAAAACACCAAGATACCGAGAGAACACAACACGATGCAGGAACACAAGAAGACACTAAAACTAAATACTGTGTGAATACATTAAACAGGGAAAGGTTAAATAAGGATATCTAAGGACAAAAGTAAAACACGGGGCTGGACTATAAACAGAACCCAGTAAATAGAAAACATAATTACAACTAAACTAGAAAGTTGGGGGAATTAAAAGTACAGCGGAGGAGGTTTCTGAATTTCAGAAAAGAACCACCCGCTCCTGGTTTTGGAAAAAAAAGATGCGCATGAGAAAGAACACCCAGTTATCCTCGTTACAAGCAGCTGCCAGACTTGCTGCCAACTTCTTCTTCTAGCAGTAATCTGAAATGACAGAGGCATCTGCGGGGAGCCCAACCTTCGTTTTGTGCAGGCACAGGAAGTGAAAACTACCCAGCAATGTACGACGGTGGCCTTGCATGAATGGTTCACCAGAATGATTGACAGTTAAGCGGGCCAATGGTTCAGATGATCCACCTGGAAGAAAAAGACCTTTTGCTATACCTTAAACTAAACCATAAACAAAAACTGACTATAGAAAATACATGAACCAGATCAGACATCTTAAACGTAGGGAGGAAAACAATGAAGGACTGAGCAGAGGAGTGGCTGGGGATGAATGCGAGGGCTGAATGAATACATCTAAGGCACAGGTGTCAAAGTCCGATCACTGAGGGCTGTTATCCCTTTAGTGTTTTCCCTGTTTCAACACACCTGATTTCAATCAGCAGGTGATTAACGGGCTTCTGGAGAGCTTGATGAGCTGCGGCAAAGATGAATCAACTGTGTTAGAACAAGGAGACAACAAAATAATGCAGGAAGATTGCAAAGCACCTTGGGGGATTGTAAAACCCAAGAACCCTTACCATTTAACACAATTTAGTATTGGTTATTTATTCATCATGCATTATATTATTTGTTAAATATCCTGCCACTCATTAGCAGCTTGGTTCACCAGGATCATTCAAACCCCCCCCCCCCCCCCCCCCCCACCCACACACACACACACAGCTGTGTATGTGTCTCTGTACATTTTTAATAAAAATTTTGTAGTTTTTTATATATTTTCTGTTTGTACAAATTTGTTTCATTGCTATGTATTTAGAGCTATTTTGTGTCTTCTTCTTCTATATTGTTTTTGCTATAAGAGCTGTGTAATGCTTATATTTCTCATAGGATAATAAAGGTTTATTCTATTCTTTTCTACTGTGTTCTCATAGACACTTTGCAGCGTGACGTAACCTGCCCACACCCCTGCCCCCCAGCTCCAGGCTGGAGGACAAGAAGACGGCAGCTCCTCGTTGACCGCAGGGGTGTTTATCTGTTAGTTGACAACAAACAGAACTAAATAGCATTGAAATAAAATCTATCAGCATGTCCTTTGATCTACTATCAAGTAGATGAAAGGACAGTAAAATTTAATGTTACAGGTTGATAGGCTGATAGCAGTGGATACCGATCCTCCAGGACCAAGATGGAGGACCACTGCTCTACAGTCTGTGATAGTAATCACAGAAAAGGGCTAAAATAAAATAAAAATCATTCACTGATTACTTGATTCACTAAAGCTGCACTGTGCATGCTTTTAGCTTCCATCTTCATACAATTAAATGCAAGAGCCATACTGAACGCAGATATAATTGATATCAAAAATAGGTAAATTGCACAAACATTTCTTTATTTCAGTAATTCAACTGAAAAGGTGAAACTAATATATGAAGTAGACTCATTAGATGCAACGCCAGATTTTTCAAGCCTTTATTTGTTATAATTGTGATGATTATGGCTCACAGCCAACCCCGAATTCTAAATCTCAGACAATTAAAAAATTGTGAAAAGGTTCAATATTCCAGACAGTAATCTGCCAATAAATCTTAAACACCTGCAAAGGGTTCCTTACATGGTCTCTCAGATGATGAACTACTGAAATAAATGGACTTTTGCACCAAATTCTAATATTCACTTGTCTGTGAAACACCTATGCAGTAATCTGGTAGATTCTGTACTCCTTTCTTGCAGTTCCTTTACTATGAAGTGACCAAGCATGGTTAATGTTTGTTAGTCATTCATTGAGGTGGTACTCAAACCCCAGTTCATGAATCAGAAGGCTTCCCCTGCCTTTTTCTGAATGCAAAAATTGAGCATCTGTGCAGCCGAGAACAAAGGGGAGAGAAATGCATCTGCTCAGGTAATCCTGTTTGTGTCAAACAGACTCAGTTTTTACTTTTTGAAGACAAGAGGAGACAAGTGGGAGGGAGACAGACACACTAACTTCCTGAATACGAGCAAAGACTGGCAGACACATGGCTCATGAGCTCGTCGTCAGAGAGAGACACACCGAACTGGAGCGAGCAAATGAGCAGAATCTTATAATCTTTTCAAGACGGATAATGTGGTAGTTTCTGTATGTGTGTGGGTCTCCGGGGAACAAAAAGAACAGTGGTTGACAGAGAAGTGTAATGTATGCCTCAAACAAAATGAACAGGGTATAAAATGCGAAGAAACAGACTATAGAGCAGGTGTTTAATTCATTTACATCCACTGGTCACCATAGAAACATCTATTTCATGTTTCTACCATTAGCAACATTAATTAGGAGCAATATCTGGGCTATTGTTCTGTTCCCCAGTGTCATTCATCCTTCATTACAGCCACTTTAATACCGAAATGAAACAGCCTTCAGCCACAATTATGCAGTTAAGATCCTTTTGGGTTTGACTTGCTCTGTCTGGGTTGGTAAGTTGTTATTGTGTGTGTGTGTGTGTGTGTGTGTGTGTGTGTGTGTGTGTGTGTGTGTGTGTGTGTGTGTGTGTGTGTGTGTGTGTACTTCTGCAGAGGGATGTTAACTTTATCTTGCATGCTGAGGTTTAATAGTGCATTTGTTTAAGTTTTACTGCTTTAATGTAAATGTGATGACGACGTGGTCAAGGTTGGTTAAGTAAAAACAATTGGGCATAGACAGGAAAGACGACCCCCCCCCCCCCCACACACACACACCCTCCATCAGCTAATTATGCATTAAAACATATGAAGTAAAGTCTGTAGAAAAGCAGACCTGTTTGAAAAGTAAGGAGACGTTTTAAACACATTTCCAAACAACCAACTGAGGATAATTATAATACGACAAACACCACATGCTTATTTAAGAAGTAATTGTACCATCTGAAAACACAAATCTGATTAAATATTTAAGACAAAACTACCGAGACACCCTTAGATGACCCTAGCAATACAAACGCCTGCATACTGGAATAAAAGCCCACTATTTTCTTCATGATCTTTTAGAATTGGACTAGATCAGGGAAGCCTACTTCATAGTGAATGATGCTTGTGCAAATACAGACCTCAGTTATTTTTAATGATGACTTCTATATCAATGAATGCCAACTGATGCTCCATTGTGCAACATCGAGGAATTTCAAGTATCAATGTTCCTGAAAACAATTTTGTTCACACTCACTCTCTTGCCTCTTTCATAAAACAATGGCTCCAAGGATCTGTGCTCCAGCTCTAAAGGCCCGAGGCTTCTGAATCTCTGCATTGCTCCAGTTTTCCATCACAGCTGATTCGGTTTACAAAGTGAAACTGACCGTTCACTGGTCCTTTTCCAAACTGTAGCCGGCCAGGGCTCGGCGAATATTCCATTCGTGATCATACTATTGCCATCTGTTGTGCGAAGGCATAATCTTCATTCAGAAGTCTGCCTTTGCAGTTAAATTACTATCAAGCTTGGCAGTACAAAAGTCACAATATTCTCGCATCACCATGCTGCCACCGCTGCTTTCATAGAACACACGGTGTGGACAACGTTACCTTGATTTGCCTCCACCGTGTGTCTTATGAAAGAGGCTATAGACTTCTGTAAAAGCTACACTCGGTCCATGTCAGGTTCATGTAGCTGGATAATCACAAAAATTTGAGCTTAAATAACTGAGTTAGTGTAAGTATGCTTAACATGTGATCTCTAGATACCTTCGCTTTAATGGGATATGAAAATGCAAAGCCTGCCGGTAAACTAAGTATAAATTTGTAAGCAAATTCTTGCAAATTTCGAACCAATATTTTGTGGGTAATATTTGGTAATGTGAGCACAAATTATAATAAAGTCAACAGTCTAGTGTGCCCTACAATGCGAATCTCTCCAAGGGCTTTTGTATTCATTTAGAAGCCGCAGCACTCTTTTTTTTTCTTTTCTTTCTGTGTTCTGTGTCCCAAAGACACTCTTCTGTAGCCTCCACCCCGATTGTGTGATGGAGGTGAAACCTTGGTAGAAATCTGGTCTGGCCCAGTGCTGCATCATATTCTGTGACCAAGCCACTACAGTGCACTGGTCCCATGTCACACATATGCAGCCAATACTCTCCATCCCATTACACAGACTCTACAATAATAAATGGCCACAACCTTGTTGCAAATGTCTGCATGCTCAAAACCATCATCAAGCGTTTTCATTTTTTAATTCAAAATGGAGAATGCTAATCCTCTAAACATCTCTTGTCAAACAAAACAAATGAAACATTTAACCTCACATTGGTTTGTATAGCATATTATGTGAAAATTGCTATTTAACATTAGCGAGTTTCAAACTGGACACACAATAAATTGAAGCATCAGGGTTTTTAGACCATCTTCACTGAGTCTTTCAGGTTCTGAATTATAAATC
Organism: Nothobranchius furzeri; assembly: GCF_043380555.1. Taxonomy (NCBI): domain Eukaryota; kingdom Metazoa; phylum Chordata; class Actinopteri; order Cyprinodontiformes; family Nothobranchiidae; genus Nothobranchius; species Nothobranchius furzeri. Next base: position 30,498,349 of record NC_091753.1, read on the forward strand.
AAGATCAGAGTAATTTAGCTTCTGATTCACAGCCATATCTTTGCTGGAATGTTAACCAAAACAATAAAATATGATTTTACAAGAAGTGATAACATAATATATTATATATGAACTTATTATCAAAGTGCTCGCAATAAAAATCTGTTTTTATTTATGTTTTTTGGGAATTTGTCTCCAAGCATTCCCCAGAGGCTGTTTAATCATCAAGTTATTTCATAAATGTTATTAAACTCATCTTCTAATTGATCAAGCATACTGACTCTGTGTCACTAATGTTTTGTTGAGGAGAATCAGACTCTGGGATTCAGCCAAAACAAAGAATACAGCAAATAAAATGGTTTATTGCAGGAAAATTGCCTGTATTATGTATCACATCTTCAAGGGATGCACAACACCCCCAAGATACTTTACAACACAAACAGTCATTTACCCAAGCACACACACACATTCACACACTGGTAGTGATCAGCTACAATGTAGCCACAGCTGTGGCTCGACCCTGCAAGCCTCCGGTCAAGGGGTGGACATTTAACTCCTCTGCCACCATCGCTCTCTCCAGGAAGTATGAATGTGGTTTTACTGACTAGATTTATCACAGCAAACATGACTTGACTTGACTTGAGAGACCAGGCACAACACAGGATACATGTGTCACGTTGAGGGCGTGGATGACGGCGGACCATGTGTGGTGGAGCAGATCAGGAGGCAGGAATGCAGGCACGGATGAAATAAAAGTAGTTTTAATGGCAGAGCGGGAACGACAGAACAAAAACAACGCTGACAACAAACAATGATCCGACAAAGACTGATACAAGAAGGGAGGGGAGAAATCAGGAACACATGGGCGGATTAACACGGGGCAGGTGAGAACAATAAGACTAATCAGGCATGTTCTACCAAGGCATCTGTTCTCCTTTTGTTAGCTGTTTAGCTAGCAGATACACGTGGGCTGTCTTTTAGCCTTGCCTTGATCAAAAATTTCCCAGAATACAGCGCTGTATTTTCAAAAGGATAGTGGATCAGAAGCCGGCGGCTACTTCAGTGTCAAATTTCCAGGCTAAATGTAAACCACCTACGTGTAGCTATTGGGCTGACATCTAAAATGTTTTTTATTATTCAAAGCAGTTATCTATGGTTGGATAGTTGCTTAGTAGCTTCAGTAGCTAGCAGGTAGTAACTCGCTTACATATTTAATTTAACCAGTATATGCACAATTAAAAAATAAAATACATTTCTATTAAAACTTATACGTATAAAATATAACGTTACCTCACGTCATGTTAAGTTACCGCCATGGTCACATGAGATAAGTCTGTTCCATTTAACCAATTTCTTTGACCAAGAAAGGGCAGTGTCTTCATAAGCAAGGCGCCTGGCCTTGCAAGACATCACCTTGCTAGGCCAGGCGCCTTGATGAGAAACACCCTTCGACCCACTCTCATGTGTTTTAGACCCGGTTTCCATGGTTAAATGTTACGAAGCCGCCAACATTTTTTAACAACTGGGAATCATTTCATTCATGTTCATCGTTTTGATGGATATTTCTAGAGATTAATGGTAAAAACTACATATTGTCACTTTAACATTCACGCACAAAAAATGCACATAATTCTCCTCGGACTCTGTTCCAATGGGCCAAACATGAAGTTGCTTCTTTTCTATAGCTAACCCCCATTTCTCTTCATCTCAGCTTTTTTGCAATAGTTTCATTACACCATTTCATTTCCAAGTCTGCTCAAACCCACTAGTGCTGTATAGTCTAACATTCAGCCTGGGGGCTTTATTCAAGTATCTCAATGCACTTTGCATCAATATTAAGAATATATACATTAATAAATATGTATTTCTTTATGTTAATATAGAGCTAAAGTGTGTATTTTTAAAGCATATGCAACAGTGAAACTGCAGAAGTCATTCAGGATGAAAACATGGATAAACATGCACACAGACCTCTTGTCCAACCCTGTCACACTCCTCACTAAACAATCTTTACACACCCAGCTGAAAAGGGTGTCTTGCTTTAAATTTACAACCCCATGCGTCTTAAGCTTGCATGTTTATTGCCCGAGATGGCTGGATGAAATCAAATTCATTACAAGGCACTACATCATTTGGAGCTGCCTGCCAAAGGCTTTATGTTCACGCCGCAGCTCAGCGTTCCTCCGAGGAAGCACTGATCAGGAGGTAACACGATGTCAGCGTGTGTTTGCTTGGCATGGCAGGCTTTTGTGGAACAGGAGAGTCAGGTGGGAGCTGTTTGTCTGAGAGTTTCTAAAATATTTCCAACATGGGACTGCATTTTTATCCCCATATGTGGCTCACAGGCTCATTAAAACCTATTGCTTTTCCTGCTTGTTTCCCCCATTTTTGGATGTAGACTTGGAGCTGCTTTAAAAGCAGCGAGTCCATCTCTGCTACAGGCTGAATATGTGCTGGATTACACTCACTGTTATCTCCATTGACATGGCCCAAGCTCAATACTGCCTGTGATGATACACCCTCGCAACAAGCCAGTCAAAGACCCTTGTGAATGTCAAGCTTTTGCATTCTGATCTCTGTCCACCTCCCTCTCTAAAACCTGCATCCCTCTGCATTATGCATCATCTCTCTCTCTCTCTCTCTCCCCTCTCTGGGACTCCAGATAATCACACTAAAGTGCATACAGTAAGTTTGGTCAGATTTACTAAAGAAACACTCTTTTCCAGCTGTAGTCATCCTGTTACCTAACTCAGTTCTCTCATGATACTTTCTCTCTGTTTGCTTCTCCTCGCATTCCATTTCTTCTGTCACTTGAAGAAATGGAATGCACCTCTTTCTTCTTTATTTATTCTGTACTCACCCAACTCCTCAACTGCACATCCTGCCTGCCATAAGAGTGACAAGATAAGAGATTACATTTCTCTGCTCAGCAGTCTGAGCTTGAAAGGGGTGTCATGTTTCAGGAGGGGGACTACCTGGCATCACACATCAAACCTTAGTAACATTTATATGGGCTTCCTGTTTCTCTCCACCACATCCTGTCAGGCATCAGGGTGTTATTGACAGATTGTAGATTAGAGAAGTGGAGGGGGAACCCACGGCTTTCAGCAGATTGCTGCTATCTACAGTAAAAAGTGCAACGGGACAAATGCTTGAGGAAGCAATGGGATTTTGTCTGCTTGAATGACTGTGTATAAGCGTCAGGTTGTTGTACTGTGCCCTGCTGACGAGGTATACAGCTGTGAGGTGGGGCTCTGGAGTAGTGGGGGGGGGGGGGGGGGGGGGGTTGGATTGTTTTAGGGGGGATGAATAAAAAATATTGAGAAAGAGTACAAAACTTATCAAAGTGTTCTTCAGTGATAAAAGGGTGGTACTTTCAGTCAATCGATGGGTTAAGGAACAGGTTTGAACTAGAACCCAGCATGGGAATGTTTGTAAAATCTTCTACCACTGGTTCTCTAACCAGTCTGACTAGATCCCTCCGTCAGGTTCCGTCACTCCACATTTATATCCAACTCACCTCCACCTACAGATTTACTTACAGGTATTTATAGGCATGGAGTGTTCAATTTCACAAAAACAAACTTTTCTATATGTCGGATTTTCTGTTTCCTCAGTTTCTAGCCCTGTCCACTCCAGCTAACCCCAACTGTACTCACCATGTACTTATCCATGATCTTGGGACTCATTGTTTGTTTTTAGCCACTTCCTTCTGCCCACAGGAGCCTTACAACCACCAGTATGTGCATGATTTACATTGGGTCCTGTGGATCTTGCAAGGTCCCACTCCCCATGCAGGACACTGTTATACACCCAACAGAAGTTCAAATTAGATATGCTGAAGTAGAGATACATCTAAAACACACTGGATAGGAGGACATGAGGACCAGGATTGAACAGGAGCATTAGTTTGTGAGGTATCTTCTGCATTCTGACACCTTCCAGAGCAACAATACACATGCTAAATCAAACCTTACAGTTGCAACTATTAAGATGTCCTTTTTAATGAAATGTAAGTTTTTTTGTGTTTTTAAGTGTAAATGTAAGTTAAACGTTTTTAACTTAAATGTAAGTTTTTGTGACCAAGTCCTTCAACCCGGTAAGAATCAAATCACTTTTATTGTCACGTCACATGTGCAGGTACACTGGTACAGTACATGCGAGTGAAATTCTTGTGTGCGAGCTTCACAGCAACAGAGTTGTGCAAAAATGCAATAACGTAAAAACAAGCAAAATATAAAAATGGCTAATCTAAGTAATAATATATATAGTATGTAAGGTATATACATTCCTAAATGTGTGTGCTAAGTATTTTATTTTTTATTTTTTACGTGTGTGCATGTGTGTGTGTATAGTGTGTATATACATGTTTTACAAATGAATAAAGTAAACAATAAAATAAGAGATATAAACTGTACAGAGGTTGGTATGTGCAAAACAGTGGCATTAATGTACTGTAAGGAGTGTGTAATGTTGGAGTTTCAGTAGTGAGGGTGAGGTGTCTGTGAAGTGTTCAGCAGTCTGATGGCCTGATGGAAAAAGCTGTCTGTCAGTCTGCTGGTTCTGGACCGGATGCTGCAGAACCTCCTTCCTGATGGAAGTAGTCTGAACAGTTTATGGCTGGGGTGACTTGAGTCCTTGATGATCCTCCCCGCTTTCCTCAGGCACCGCTTCCTGTAGATGTCTTGGAGGGAGGGAAGCTCACCTCCAATAATCCTTTCAGCACACCGCACTACTCTCTGGAGAGCTTTGCAGTTGTAAGCGGTGCTGTCGCCATGCCAGGTGGAGATGCATCCAGTGAGGATGCTCTCAATGGCACAGCGATAGAAGGTCCTGAGATTGCGGTGGCTCATGCCAAATCTTTTCAGTCTCCTGAGAAAGAAGAGGCGCTGCTGTGCACTGACCACGTAAGATCCTCAGCCGGATGAACTCCAAGGAAACGGAAGCTGCTTACCCTCTCCACAGCGTCGCCGTTGATGGTGATGGGGGTGTGTATTCCTCTGCACCTCCGGAAGTCCATTATCATCTCCCTTGTCTTTGTGACGTTGAAGGTGAGACGGTTGTCCTGACACCAGTGGGTCAGGGCGCTGATCTCCTCCCTGTAGGCCGTCTCATCATCGTTGGTGATGAGACCCACCACTGTGGTGTCGTCCGCAAACTTCACAATGATGTTGGAGTTTCTCGTGGCCGTGCAGTCGTAGGTGTAGAGTGAGTACAGGAGAGGGCTCAGCGCACACACCTGTGGAGCACCAGTGTTCAGTGTGACGGGGAATTAGGTGGTGCTGCCCAGTCTGACCACCTGGCATCTGTCAGAAAGAAAGTTAAGGATACAGCTGCAGAGGGAGCTGCTCAGTCCTAGATCCTGCAGTTTCCTGTCCAGCTTTGAGGGAACAATGGTGTTGAATGCTGAGCTGTAATCTACAAACAGCATTCTCACATACGTGTCTCTCTTCTCCAGGTGTGACAGGGCAGCATGGAATGTCAGGGCTATTGTATCCAAGAAGATACTTGGATGAGGTAAACATTATTTTTTGGGTTCTAGGTGTAACCCTGGTTAACATAGCTCCCAATAAATAAAAGCCTGTTAATAGAAACAGTCAAAAGAAATATATTACAGGTTACAAATAGTCAATAAATAGATCATTATGGTTAAACCGACTCATTAAAAACATCAGTAGTTTTATATTTCATGATGTAGTATTTTAATTGTGTTTAAAAACATGTTAAAAGGTTAAGAACTTGCAAATTCATGGGTTTTATGTTGATTCAGGAAAAAAAGCAAAAATATCTGTTCAGTCTCTTAATTTGAGGGGCACGTTGCAGCGTGACTCATGATCCGCTACAGCCAACCAGGTAGTTCCTTCACTTTGGTGCTGCGGAGGAAGAGATGCAGACACTCCTTGCGGAGCTGCTGCGTAAATAAGACAACAAATATATTAAATACATAAAACCATTTTGAGACTCTGGAGAAGGTATTTCTGTTTCCTGACCTGCTGTGCCTTGGTGATGTGAACATAACTGAACGGGACTTGGTGAGTTCAGTAACTGTATTTTATTTGATAAAAGAAATGTTTTGTTGTATTATATTGCTAATTTCATGTAAATGGAAAGCCAAGGAAGCAGATTTATGTTGTTTAATGTTAAAATGGGTGATTTCAACATTGAATTTGTACTTACTCGACACACAGGCGGTAATTCATAGGCCTTTGATGTGTTTTCAGTGCGCCATGTTGGCGCCACCTCGTTGAGGACTAAATGAGCTCAAAAACAGACTTTTACTGTTACCTAAGGGCTATCTGTGTGTTATTTTTAAATGTTTATGCACATTATTCTATCGTTATGATAAGCCATTAAGGTTTGGACTGGGAAATGCTGAGCTAGAACCGGAGTTGGACTTCCTAAGCGGGAAACAAGATGGCGAGCCACCCCCGGACCCCTTGAACTGTGCCTTGCAGAAGGAGAAAAACTCCCACTGCTGGACGTTGCGTTCTTTCACTGGAATCTGGTAGGATTTATCCATTCACCTCTGCAGAAGAACGCTGGACTCACGAAGCACGGGATAACCATTCAGAATAATTCTGGGATTTATGGTTAAAGGAGAAATACAACTTTATTTATTTATTTATTTATTTATTTGTTTGTTTATTTATTTATTATTTATTTTAAGCATTTGTTAAGCCTTTTGCTGAATTGTTTTCAGTTTTTACATTTTATGCTATTTTATTTTGGTCAACCACTCATTTTAATGCTGTAATGGTAATAATGAAAATGTAAATAGTTTTGTTGGGTGAAACCAAATAGGAAATTATTGAAATTTAAAGGTGAACTAAACCAAAATTAAATTAAATATTATAATTAAAGGACTAAACTAGATTTAAAATAACTCAGTGTTAACTTAAAGAACAAACTTGAACTTAGAACTTGAAATTAATAAAAACAATATCCTAGGTTGAAAATAGCATCCTTTTAAAGCCAAATAAAAGGTTTTGAGGCAAATAGGATAAACGGGAACTACTGGACAAAAAGGGGGAAATAAAAATATCTTATTTCCTTGGTGTTAAATGTTTTATGTGCATTGTGAATCGTATGCCAACTGTCTATTTTCTGTTCTAAAAATAATAAGCCGGTGATTTAAACTTATTTTCTGGTCTGTGGGTTTTTTTATGACAAGTCATCTTCATTACTGCTCTAGTAGTCGAACCTAACTGGTCCTAGTATACTGTAACGACTCCAGAAGTGTTACATAGGCATCATCTAAAGTGCAAAAGAAGAAATAAATCACTTTTTTACAATGTGGATATTAAACTCCTGTCAAGCTATACCAAGAGACTGGGTGTTGGTATTTACAGTCTAGGGGAGGAGGGATCCAGACTCGAGACCACCTGGATGAGGAGGAGCGGGATCTCATGACATAACAATAACCCCATCCAGCTGTCTGAAAATACTTGTGGAAATTAAAAACCGCTTAAAGCCAAAAACCGCTTTGCATAAATAACAATGTAACGTGGTCCGAAGCTCCAATAGCATAGTAACTTTCTGAGGATTCTGAGGATGGTTAAATACATTTGGCCCAAACAGTTCAGAGTACTATGTGGCTAATTGCTATAACAGTAATCTAAGGTAAACATTTTCTAAAAACACAATGTGAATCTGAATCCTGCACATTATCATCATCATCATCATCATCATCATCATCATCAATTTTATTTATATAGCACTTTCTAGCTCACTTCAGTCAGCCCCAAAGTGCTTAACACCACAAATAAAAACAAATGACAAATACAACAAACACACAAAATCAAAATTACTGTAACACAAATACAAATACAACTAAGAGAAAGACCTGCCTAATTAAAAGCTAATGAATGAAAATGCATATTTATCCTAGATTTAAAAAACAGCAAGTGATGGAGTGGTTCGAACAGCTAAAGGTAGAGCATTCAACAACCGGGTCCCATCTACCGATAAGGCTTGCCCACCTCGTGTTTCAAGGTTATACCTTGGGGTAAAGCATTGGTCTGCAAACCTCAGTAAGCGTATTGGAACATGGCGATTTCCAAGTGGCTGAAGATAGATCGGCGCCCCCCCAGATAAAACTTTAAAAACAAAAACTAAAACCGTAAATTCAATTCTAAAACATACTGGTAGCCAGCACTAGGGTGATGTGATCCCTTCCCCTTGTCAGAAACCTAGCTGCTGCATTTTGCACCAACTGCAATTTGTTTATGGAAGCCTTACTTGCCCCTATCAGAATAGAATTACAATAATCCAGCCTCAATGTGATAAAACAACAGCCCTTTTAGACCATCACACACTGCTCATGGCACTGTGGTGGGCATGCACAGAACAATCTTAGCTAATAATATGGTACACACAAATGTGTAGTACTAAATACATATGAAAGAATGAATCAGAACTGACCTGAAGCTTTGTTCATCAATACCTTATAATACATTAAAAAGGAAGAACATGTAGTCTGGTATGCTTAAAATAACATATCTGTGAATAATGGCTAGTTAATAATTATCATTAGTAAATCATTTATCTTTCCTTTGTCTTTGAGTCCCACTCACTTTGGTCCAAACACTAACCTATAGCTGCCAGTTCTACTTCCACTTGTGATTTTCTCTTTCAGGTAAAGCATTAAAAACAAGAGGTCCCACTCATTTCCCCTGGAACACTTTCAGCAAACGTTTTCAGAAATGGTACCACTCTTAAAGCAGACAAACTGTTGAAACGGTGCTACAGATGATGCACTTCTTATTAAATGAAATAAAAATGTGTTTTTATTGTGTTATATTATTAAAAATGATTATAGAGGAAAACAAAAGCTGAGATGAAACAGCAAGAGTGGCTGGTGTGGTGAGCCAGATGGGTTAGGGTTAAAAGAATGATGAGTTGTTTTGCATTTCCAGCAAAAGGAACATTGACATCTCAGCTGATAAGAAACTCCCCTTCAGGCAGATTTAGTATCAAGGAAAGATGTCTGGAAAACAAAAAACGTTTATACTTGTCAAAGAACAGGCTGTTGGACTTAAGCAGACCAAACACAAAGACCCAGGTCATTTTCTCGCCTCTGTGTTTCTGTCAAGATTTTAGCACCTTCTAACACACAAAAACCAGTGAGTCGAAGAAATCCTCAGATGTCACACCTGTCAGTTTTTTAAACAGCAAGTCACCCCTACCAGAGTCTTACTTCACTCCCACTTCCTGTTTGAAAACTGCAGCAAATGCTGTTGCCTCGCAGACCGAGAGTGCAGAGCCGCTAACAAATACACACACATGGATTGACAATGGCATTGTGACATCATATGGTACCCACTGACATCATAGGGTACTTCTTAGCTAATAGCAACGGCAGATTTGAATTCAAATGCAGTGCAGAGTTTTTACCTGAAGATGGTGGAATACTGAAAGTTTTTGGCAGAATATTTAAATGTTAACTAAGATGAACTAAAGTGCCAAATTATTGACTACATGTGTCTACAGCACGATTATTTATGTAGTTTATCAGCAAAAAAATGTTGATTTGGGGGTGGCTTGCACTTTAAGGTAACCAAGCTTTTTAAAAAGAAATTTAATAACTAGGCGGCTGTATAATTTAGGAGGAAGAAACAGGAGGCAGGTTTCTGATACGAGCCTAGCGCATAGGGAGGAGAAAGGCCTGATGATGCACTTAGTTTCCATCATCGTGTTTACAAGTCTCACCACAGAACCTGAAAAATTGCAGCTGAGACAGAAAAATGCATGAATGCAGCCAGAAAATGGGGGTTGTAATAACAATAATAATAACAATGCATTGAACTTATATAGCACTTTTTTAGGACACTCAAAGACGCTTTCACACACTATCACATTCACACACTGCCAGTGATAGTGAGCTACTTTGTAGCAACAGCCGCCCTGGGGCAGTCTGACAGAGGCGAGGCTGCCATTTGGTGCCGTCGGCCCTTCTGACCACCACCAACACAGGCAAGTTGGGTGAAATGTCTTGCCCAAGGGCACAACAGCAGAATACCCCAGGCAGGAGCTGGAATCAAACCCATGATCATGGGGCAACCCAACACGAGTTCAAACAAAGTTCTTTTAATAAATACAATAAAAAGCAGAAGATGTGTCTTAGAACTACAGATTAAGACCTGTGTGTGATTTGGAAAATATAATGTGATTTTTGCGGTTTGAAGTCGTCGTCTTCCTCCACTTATCCGGGTCCGGGTTGCGGGGGCAGCATCCCAACTAGGGAGCTCCAGCCCATCCTCTCCCCGGCCACTTCCACCAGCTCCTCCGGCAGGACCCAAAGGCGTTCCCGGACCAGATTGGAGATGTAACCTCTCTAACATGTCCTGGGTCGACCGGGGGCCTCCTGCCGGCAGGAAATGACCAAAACATCTCCCTATGGAGGCATCCAGGAGGCATCCTGACCAGATGCCCAAACCACCTCAACTGACTCCTTTCGATCCGGAGGAGCCGCGGTTCTACTCCGAGTCCATCCCGAATGTCCAAGCTCCTCACCCTATCGTTAAGCCTGAGCCTGGCCACCCTACAGAGGAAACTCATTTTGGCTGCTTGTATCCGCGATCTCGTTCTTCCCGTCATTACCCAAAGCTCATGACCACAGGTGAGGATTGGGACTTAGATCGACCGGTAAATCGAGAGCCTGGCTTTCCGGCTCAGCTCCCTCTTCACCACGACAGATCGGCTCAGCGTCCGCATCACTGCAGACGCTGAACCAATCCGCCTGTCGATCTCCCGATCCCTCCTACCCTCACTCGTGAACAAGACCCCGAGATACTTAAACTCCTCCACTTGAGGTAGGACCTCTCTCCCGACCCGGAGTTGGCAAGCCACCCTTTTCCGGTTGAGAACCATGGTCTCAGATTTGGAGGTGCTGATCCTTATCCCAGCCGCTTCACACTCGGCGGCGAACCTACCCAGCAAGAGCTGAAGGTACGAGCTGGATGAAGCTAGGAGGACCACATCATCCGCAAAAAGCAGAGACAAGATTCTCCTGCCACTAAAATCGACACACTCCACACCACGGCTGCACCTAGAAATTCTGTCCATAAAAGTAATGAACAGAACCGGTGACAAAGGGCAGCCCTGGCGGAGTCCAACCCTCACCAGGAACAGGTCCGACTTACTACCGGCTATGTGAACCAAACTCACGCTCCTCTGGTAAAGGGACAGAATGGCCCTTAACAGAAAGCCACCCACCCCATACTCCTGAAGCATCCCCCACAGGGTGCCCCTGGGGACATGGTCATAAGCCTTCTCCAAATCCACAAAACACATGTGGATTGGTTGGGCAAACTCCCAGGCCCCCTCCATCACCCTTGCAAGGGTATAGAGCTGGTCTACAGTTCCACGGCCAGGACGAAAACCACATTGCTCCTCCTCAATCTGAGATTCAAGTATCGATCGGACCCTCCTCTCCAGTACCTTGGAGTAGACCTTTCCAGGGAGGCTGAGGAGTGTGATCCCCCTATAGTTGGTACACACCCTCAGGTCACCCTTCTTAAAGATGGGGACCACCACCCCAGTCTGCCACTCCACAGGAACTGCCCCTGATGATCATGCAATGTTACAGAGACGTGTCAACCACGATAGCCCTACAACATCCGTAGCCTTGAGATAACCAGGACGAATCTCATCCGCCCCCGGGGCTCCGTCGCTGTGTAGTTGTTTGACTACCTTAGCAACTTCTTCCCCCGAGATTGAACTGTCCATCCCCAGGTCTCCCGGCTCTGGTTCCTCTTCGGAATGCACGCAGGTGGGATTGAGGAGCTCCTCAAAGTATTCCTTCCACCGTCCGACTATAGCCCCAGTTGACGTCAGCAGCTCCCCATCCCCACTGTAAACAGTGTGAGTGAGTTGCTGCCTCCCTCTCCTGAGGCACCGTACAGTTTGCCAGAGCCTCTTTAGAGACAATCGATAGTCTTTCTCCATGGCCTCACAAAACTCCTCCCACGCCCGAGATTTTGCCTCGGCAACTGCCACTGCTGCACCCTGCTTGGCTATCCGGTACCTGTCTGCCGCCTCCGGAGACCCACAGACCAGCCACGCCCTGTAGGTCTCCTTCTTCAGCCTGACGGCTCCCCGAACCTCTGGTGTCCACCAGCGGATACAGGGGTTGCCACCACGACTGGCACCGACCACCTTGTGACCACAGCTAGCAACAGCTGCCTCAACAATCGCAGAGTGGAACAAAGCCCACTCAGAGTCAATGTCCCCCACTGCTCTCGGGACGCGGTCAAAGCTCTGCCGGAGGTGGGAGTTGAAGTCCGTCTTAACAGGTTCTTCTGTCAGGCGTTCCCAGCAGACCCTCACTATGTGTTTGGGTCTTCCAGGTCTAAGCGGCATCTTCCCCTGCCATCTGATCCAATTCACCACCAGGTGGTGATCAGTTGACAGCTCCGCTCCTCTCTTCACTCGGGTGTCCAAAACATACAGCCGCAGGTCAGATGATATGACTACAAAGTCTGTCATCGACCTGCGACCTAGGCTGCCCTGGTACCAAGTGTACTGATGGACATCCTTATGTTCGAACATGGTGTTCGTTATGGCCAAACTGCAGCTTACACTGAAGTCAAATAACAAAACACCACTCGAGTTCAGATCAGGCGGGCCATTCCTCCGAGTCACACCCCTCCAGGTCAAGCTGTCATTGCCCAAGTGAGCATCGAATTCCCCCAGCAGGACAATGGAGTCCCCTGATGGAGCACTATGTAGCACCCGTCCCAGGGTCTCCAAAAAGAGTGGGTACTCTGAACTGATATTTGGCCCATAAGCACAAACAACATTCAGGACCCGTTCCCCGACCCGAAGGTGCAGGGAAGCTACCCTCTCATCCCCCGGGGTAAACCCCAATGCACAGACAGAGTCTTGGGGCCAACAAAAAGCCAACCCCAGCCCTCCGCCTCTCACCTGGAGCAACTCCAGCAAAGGAGGGTGGCCAACCCCTCTCAAGCACTTGGGTTCCAGAGCCAATGCTATGTGTCGAGGTGAGTCCGACTATATCTAGTCAGTACCGCTCAACCTCTGCCACAAGCTCATGCTCCTTCCCCGCCAGTGAGGTGACATTCCATGTCCCAAAAACCAGTTTTCTTGTCCGGGGATTGGACCGCCAAGGCTCCCGCCTTGGTCTGCCAGTCGATCCACACTGCACCGGACCCTTCATGTTCCTCCTGCGGGTGGTGGGTCCACAGTTGGATGAGCCCATGTATCCGGTTCGGGCTGGGCCCGGGCGGGCCCCATGGGCGAAAGCCCGGCCACCAGACGCTCGCTCACGGGCCCCAACCCCAGGCCTGGCTCCAGGGTGGGACCCCGGTAACCCTCCGGGCCGGGTACTCTAACTCTTTGAATTTACATCCATGAAAGATCCTCTGAACCGTTCTTTGTCTCACCCTTCACCTAAGACCAATTTGACATGGGAGACCCTATCAGGGGCACAACGTTCCCCAGAAAACATAGCTCCTAGGATCATTAGGGCACTCAAACTCCTCCACTACGATAAGGTGACGGTTCAAGGAGGAGGCAGTTTGAAGTGTCAGGTGAAGTTCAGTTACGGGCAAACAATTCAAATCTGGTTCACTTTTGCCTTCAGTGTGGACATAGCCTACAATTGCTTGTCCAATTGCTAGGTAATATGAACCTACTGTTACTTTAAACTTATTTTTATGAAAGCTGCTCACTGAGTGTTAAATCTGAGTAAAACTGTTGCAGACGAGTTTAGAATAAACTGTAGGAGGAGGTGTCACAGAGGAAGCCAAAGGTTTCTTCCCACGCAATCACATTTTTAATCATGTCGCATGCAGGTGCTGCAGCTCAGGGATCTGACAGCTAATGTACCCCAGCATTAAACAATCATCTGGAAAAGACCCAAACTTTTACCAGGAGGCCAAAAAAGGTTAGAGAGAGAAAAAGGAGGAGTGGTTTGCATGTGGGTTTGAAACAGTCTGAAAACTGTGATAAAAAAAGAGAAGCGTAGAAGGTCCCCATATGTGAGCAGGAATTTGTGTCAGATTTTCACCAACAGAAAGAGAAACAGAATAAAACTGTTTGTTTAGAAAATATACAATTTACTTTAAAATGTCCATTTCTTTTCCAGTGATCAGGAAAGCATTTTTGTTTCATAGCGTAAGCTCATATAACAAATCATAATTACATTCTGAGGTTAAAAAACAAATTCTCTTCTAAGGTGTTGAAGTCTGACATCACCTCCCCCCAAAAATGCTTCAAAATAGCAGTTCAGCTGACATCATTCCCAAGAGACTATAGAAGCCCATCAAAAAGCATCAGTTAAAAAGCTTCAAATGTCCAAACTGCTTAATATCCAAGCTGAACATCGGCAGGCCACGCCAACGGTGCCTCTGAGTCAGAGCCACAGCGGTGGACATGAGAGATGCATCACCACCGCAGCAGATGCACCAAATGATTGAATTTTGAAGGTGGAGTGGTGACACTGTCATATTCACTGTGACTGATGTTGCTTCAGCACCATTCCTCTCAACACAGTGGACTTTCAAGGAGCTGCTAGACAAGAGGGACATTCTAAGGAGAAGAAAAGAGGACGAGAATAGATGGGGGAATGTTAGACAAGAATAAAATATATTAATAAAAACTGAAATAAATAAGAGAATGAAAGAATACTAGCATGTTCACCAGATTACAAGAAGGCTGTGTAAATAATGCCACAAGTAAAGTAAGAAAAGCTGGTTTAAAATGCATGGAGACAGATTGTCACCATTTGAGCTGTCACAGTAAAACACTACAGCAGCTGGGTTAGAGGGAAAGTAGTGCACTTGGCTCAACTTGTTCCTGGATTTGCAGCAAATGTAATAAATGTAATATTGATACACTCGTAGCATCTGGGGACATTAGAGTAGCTTTCCCCTGATTTGGAAAGAGTAAGAAAATTCAGCGTACATAATGTAGTTAGTTTTTACCAAGATGGTAATCTCCTGTGATTTCAAACCCTTCCACTATGCGTTCTGTCATTTTAATTCCACTCATTCTTCCTCTGTTTGTTACAGACACAGGACAGATGTGCAATCTGATGTTTTTGTTTTATGATGGAATGTGTTAACATGTTCTTTAAGCGCCTTGTGGTTTTTATCTTGAGAGGCGCTATAGAAATGATATTTTCTTCTTCTTCTTCTTCTTAGTGACAAGAATGAGTGAAATAATATGCAAACTACAATATTATTTCATTGCTAAAAATGGGGACAGACTAACAAACCCATAGGCGTCATTTTAACCGGGGACGCCGGGGACATGTCCCCGGCAAAATTCGTGATCGGCAGCTGTGTCCCCCCCCCCCCCCCCCCCCCACTTTCAAAAAAGCCTGCTGATGAGGATTTTTGTTTTACCTGCTCAAATCTTATACCAGGGGTCGGTAACCTGTTCCCATCAAAGAGCCATTATTACCCATTTCCCACGGTAAAGAAAACACCGCAGCAGCCGCAGCGTTGCGGGCGGGGCCTACCCTCAGACAGCAGAGCACTGCTCACAACAGGTGACAGCAGCCGGGGGCATCGCACCCGTGGGGGATTCAACACCCACACTTTTCCAGCTGTTTTGCTCACCTCCACACCAGTCTGGTTTCTTTACGTCGCACTCACTCTGTTTGCCTCATCTCCTTCTTCACCTCCCAGCCGATGTCGGGTTTCCAGGAGAGCAGGAGAGGGAGGGACGGAAGAGCTCGACTGAATTCATAATTTTACATCTTGACATTAGCTGTACAAAGTCTGAGTTTGATCAAGTGAAGAACAACAATTTGCAGAGGTTTATAACAGGCGCGGCGCCAGGTTTTCATTTTTGGGTGGGCCACGGTAATTTTGGACGGACCTTAATAAGCAGTGACTTAAGTGAAGCAGGCAGGTCGCGCTAGAAAATTTAGTTTAAAAAGACGTCATAAATGTTTTCCCCCGTCATTTTTATTTCTAAAATATGAAGTAAAAACTCACAATTTAATTTTCATTCATTTGTCATTAATATTTAGTCTACAACCGTGCGTTAAGTGGACCAACTTCCAGTAAACGCAAAGCATCCAGTCCACCTCTCCAAATGCGTAAAATGTGCATCAGCCGCTAGGCGTGCCGCGCGCACCATCAGCTGATCAGCCCAGACAAAAGCAGAGCAAATAGAGAAAGAATAGAGGATAATTGTGTCTGGATGTGGATGGAGATTACATTTTACAGCAGCCTGATCATCATTTAAATACGTAAACCATCACCTGTCTTCTATCCACGCTATCAGCATTATTTTAATTGGTGTGTGTGTGTGTGTGTGTGTGTGTGTGTGTGTGTGTGTGTGTGTGTGTGTGTGTGTGTTTTCCACATCAAACACTGGTCTAACCAACCAGACCAGCGTGTCCAGTAACACATTAATGTTACAATTAAACTTGATTAACCCCAGAGCCGTGCGCACTGCACTGTACTGACTGTAAATGAGGGGGAACTATTTAATCGGATCCTTTACTTTTCAACATGGTTTAATGTAAAGTTTCATTCAGTACAAACTTTAGTTACACCAATCTAACGAGACAGAGCCTGGATTTGTATTCTGAACAGTTTAAACATGTTTGAAACGGAGACATGCGTGACGCGTCTAAAATTCGCACCTGCTCCGCTATTACGAAAATTAAACTAACAAGATGAATAACATGAAATTATTTTAGGCACAGACAACATCCCCCACACTTTTGAAAAGCTTGCAACGCGCCTGATCGCTCATGTACGTCTTAATTATCTTTCATTAGACGATAATCAATAAAACAATTTATATAAAATGGATCCAGAAGTTGTAGCCCATCTCTGCCTTCAATTTTTGGTATTTTTCACCCTGTTGATGGTTTTACTGAGCAGGTGCCACTTTTGTCCTACGTTTCTTTTTAAAACATGTTTAGACTGTTCAGAATACAAATCCAGGCTCTGTCACGTTTGATTGTTGTAATTAAACTTTGTAGGTGGGGAAGGTCAGAAAGCAGCTCAGAAGCGCCGATATGATTACGCACAAACGTGACGCATCAACCCGGTCTCACAGTAAGACCGGGTTGGAACTGTTCAGGTTTACGCAGACAATCTTTACATTTAGAATTAGCTTACAGATGTAAAATTAATGCAGTAAAATATAAAGCTTTTTATTTAAATATCCATTCATTATTTCACAAGCACAGAGAGCCGCATCAGAAGGATGGAAGAGCCGCATGCGGTTCCAGAGCCGCCGACCCCTGTGCTAGCCTACTTTATTGTCCCCAGCAATTTTTAAACCCCACTCAAGTGTATGGTTATTGTCCCCAGCAATTCTGAAAACAAACTGACGCCCTTGAACCAATGCATTTAAGTGTTCCAACAATGAGATGGATGATTGGCGTGGATGAACTTGACTGACTGCCCTGCTAAGAGTCCTGACCTCAACCCTTTGGGACAAATCAGAGCAGAGTTTCTTAGCCAGGTCTTCTTGTACAACATCAGTACCTGACCTTAGAAACACGCCTTTAGAAGAATGGTCACAATTTCCTTAAACACTTCTAGCTTTGTGGAAAGTGTGAAATTGTATATTATGAAGCAACGCCAATTTTTTAAAGACTTTAAAGTGATACTAAGTAGTTTTACTTTATTTTAGCACCCACTAGTGTCCGTTGTTCAAGCAAAATATAACAGCAGAAACGACTTTCAGCCTTCCTAAATGTCTACAGAATTAATTCATCACTAAATTAAACAAATCAGCTGTGTTCATGATCTAAAACATGCAGGAAATGCTGGAACCAGAATGCATCGTGAGGCAGGTCAGCTCCCAACAGACCGGACTGGCAACTTTGATGTTGCAAGTGCAATATTCTGACCAGAGGGGACAATAGGGGCTGGATTGCCTTTGATTAACTCTGTAAAGGTTAATTTCAGCACATACTGGCTCAAGAAAATGATTTAAAATTAGGAAAAAGTTGCAAATTGTCCTTTTAAGCCAGGGGTGAGGATCCTTGGTCCATCGAGGGCTGCTATCCAGCATATTTTTGTTTCAACCCTGCTTCAAGACATCTGATTTCAATCAGCAGGTGATTAACAGGCTTCTGCAGAGCCTGATGAACTCCTGAACAGGTGAACCAACCACTGAATCAGAAGTGTTGGAGCAAAGACGTGCAGCACACTGGCCCTCGAGGACCAGGGATCCCCATGCCTGCTTTAAGCTATTGCTTTCAAACTAGTTTCAGCAGTTCTCGAGCCATAAACGTGAGCATCTTTATATTGAACAGCCCTCTGCTGACCACAACCTACATTTACAACAGTTCTGTAGTTTGGGTCGGAACTCTGGTATGAGGTTTGACCTGCTTCACGGCAATAGCTGTTTACCATGCCGTAGCTAATATAAAGGCTAGCTGTTAGCTTTATCAGTTCACTGACCATTAATAAAAAGCATAAGAAGAAGAATTTAGCTTTTTTTGTTGGCATCATGTGTAGCGGCCGTAAAGGTCAAGAGGTCATCTGTAAGAAGGGTATAGAACTGAAATGTGAATATTTGGTTTAAAAGCATGTTTGTGTTACTCAATGTCCATGTGCTGCAAAGGAATTGTTTGTGCAGTTTATTCTGAGCAAAACTAAAGTACATTTGATTACGTTAACTGTTTATCAGAAAAGCCAACGCTCAGTGGTCCAGACTTTTAATACAACTGCCAAGTTAACAAAGTTTAATCTGTTATCAGATGGAAAATTCCAACTTAAGTCCAAAGACTTGGTACGCCCGTAATGCTGTCTCATCTGAGCCACAAACTGCCAGTTTTATAGTGTTACGCCTTGTGCACATGAGAGAACTGCATAAAAATGAACCTCGGTTCTAGTTTGGGGGCTTCCACTGATGGCTGTCTGTACATGTTGTTGCTGATTGTCTGACTGTCTGTAAAAAAGGCCCAAGCCCTGTTTTATAAGAAATCTACCTTTTTGTAAAAAACATCTTTTCCATTACACATGGTGTAGCCTGGAAGTAAAAGGAAACTAGTAATGTTGTTGGAGGCGAAGCAAAGACAAACATCAATGCGGCCTACAGTAGTTAGATGGAACTGAAGGATGCTACAGAAGCACAGACTGATGGTGACCTGGCTTTTTTGCTATTGGACTTATACATAATAAAATGTTTTTGTCCAACAATGTGGATATTTTAAATTTGTGGCTTATTTAATGCAAACTGGCCTTTGTCAGCATTGCTAGCACTAACTACAGCAGGCTGCAGAAGGGTTGTTTACAACAGTTGTAATTCTACTTTTAACCAGTAGGACGAAGATGCAAGGAACTTATTAAGGGTTGCTCTATGTCACCAGCATCGTGATTTAACATAAAGGAGTAAATAGAAATCAAGTTGTGTGTATCCTAATCTATAATAAGGGTGAATCCAACATTTGTTTTCATTGAACAGAGACATAAAAGATCTGTTTAGACCTTTCCTTCACAGGTTTTGTCAGTCATGAGTATAAGCAAAATTCAAACTTGATGAAATAATCTGAATGTACACAAAAAATATTTGTATATTTAACACAAATCTAATTCTTTCCTAATGTGATTCTTATTTGCTTTAGTAAGTTAAAAAGCAACAGAAAAACAGTAACAGAATCACCCTTCAGCCTCTTTTATAAATAATAAACAGGAACACGTGAGGACTCATGGTGTCAGGGCTGGTGCTGAGCTGTGTGAAAATGTTGAATGTGGCCAATAAAAATTAAAAGCACACCAAATATTGTAAGGCAACACTAAGACTTTTCTTATGCAGACATATAAAGGTAATCCTTGTTAATGATAACAAAATCTAGATCTTTTTTTTAATCCATTTTAACATTGCCCATGTGGAAATTACATAAAAATCAATATTTTACCTTTCTGAAATAATCATACTCTTTTTCTGGTTGTACATTGAAATCTGCTACAAATCCCAGATGAGGTCTCTAAAGGGGCCTAATTTAACTAAACATCTGTGAAGGGAGCTACCAGCCTCATAACCCTGCTGTGCATGAGCGTGTGCAACTTACATGCTCAACACTGTAACATTTAAATAAGGTGTCTGCTGAATGGTGCCACCAGGGTGACAGTCCTGAGGGTTTATTGCTGATGTGCATGATGTCTTCTGCAGTCAGCATCTGGAGTTAATGCATCAGTCCACGAACATCTGAATTAAACGTGTATGTATGCTTGCCATCTTCAGATGGCTGCACAAATGATTATACCGATAAATTCCTTCTTCCTCTGTGGTTTTTATCTCTGTTTTACATACTCAAATACAAAGCAATACAATATTTTCATTATAACTGCCTAAGTGTTTGCTACATCCATTGTAAATGTAAAATTTAGTTGTAGATGCAAATCCCCTGCAGGGACGTTAGCTCAGCAGTTGCCTATTATGGAAGAGGATTAAAGGAACTCCTGACATTGAATGTTTCAACAGTGACAAAGACCTTATAGGGCAGCTTTAGGCAGTCTGAACTGTGCTTCACTGATGGAGATGACAGCGAATGCCTTCTAGTGT